>NC_142803.1:16166523-16328823 GCF_049724085.1 Artemia sp. Qi Xiang Cuo
ATGGGTTTAGGAGGGACATTAAGAAAGTAACTTGCTCTGAAATGGTCTTTGAAAAGTATTTCTTGGTGTTGAGGTATCCAAAAAGCTGTAAAGTATAGTTGTGGGTGAAAAAGATAAGTACTTCAAGTTGGAAAATGGGTTTAGGAGGAACATTAAGAAAGTAACTTGCTCTGAAATGGTCTTTGAAAAGTATTTCTTGGTGTTGAGGTATCCAAAATGCTGTAAAGTATAGTTGTGGGTGAAAAAGATAAGCACTTCAAGTTGGAAAATGGGTTTAGGAGGGACATTAAGAAAGTAAATTGCTCTGAAATGGTCTTTAAAAAGTATTTCTTGGTGTTGAGGTATCCAAAAAGCTGTAAAGTATAGTTTTGGGTGAAAAAGATAAGCACTTCAAGTTTGAAAATGAATTTTGGATTAAAGTTGAGGATGGAACTTTCTCTGAAAGTGTCATTGAAAAGTATTTCTGTTTGTTGAGGTAACCGAAAAGATGTAAAGTATATTTGTGGGTGAAAAAGATAAGTACTTCAAGTTGTAAAATAGGTTTAGGAGGGACATTTAGAACGTATGTTGCTCTGAAATTGTCTTTGAAAATTATTTCTTTGTGATTAGGTATTCTAAAAGCTGTAATGTATATTTAAGATTAAAAAACATAAGTACTTCAAGGTTGAAAATGGGTTTAGGAGGGACATTAAGTCATTAAATTGCTCTGAAATGGTCTTTGAAAAGTATTTGTTGGTGTTGATGTATCCAAAAAGCTGTAAAGTATAGTTGAGGGTGAAAAAGATAAGAACCTCAACTAGGAAAAAGAGTTTAGAAGTGACATTAAGACAGTAAATTGGTCTGAAATGGTCTTTGAAATGTATTTCTTGGTGTTGAGGTATCCAAAAAGCTGTAAAGTATAGTTGTGGGTGAAAAAGATAAGTACTTCAAGTTGGAAAATGGTTTTAGGAGGGACATTAGGAAAGTAACTTGCTCTGAAATGGTCTTTGAAAAGTATTTCTTGGTGTTGAGGCATCCAAAAAGCTGTAAAGTATAGTTGTGGGTGAAAAAGATAAGTACTTCAAGTTGGAAAATTGGTTTAGGAGGAACATTAAGAAAGTAACGTGCTCTGAAATGGTCTTTGAAAAGAATTTCTTGGTGTTGAGGTATCCAAAAAACTCTAAAGTATAGTTGTGGGTGAAAAAGATAAGTACTTCAAGTTGGAAAATGGGTTTAGGTGGGACATTATGAAAATAACTTGCTCTGAAATGGTCTTTGAAAAGTATTTCTTGGTGTTGAGTTATCCAAAAAGCTGTAAAGTATAGTTGTGGGTGAAAAAGATAAGTACTTCAAGTTGGAAAATGGGTTTAGGAGGGAACATTAAGAAAGTAACATGCTCTGAAAAGGTCTTTGAAAAGTATTTCTTGGTGTTGAGGTATCCACAAAGCTGTAAAGTATAGTTGTGGGTGAAAAAGATAAGTACTTCAAGTTTGAAAATGGGTTTAGGAGGGACATTAAGAAAGTAACTTGCTCTGAAATGGTCTATGAAAAGTATTTCTTGGTGTTGAGGTATCCAAAAAGCTGTAAAGTATAGTTTTGATAGAACAAGATCATTCCTGCATGTTGGGAAATGGGCTTAAATGGGTCATAAGGGCTTGGGCTTGATCTAAGATTGTCTATTTTAAGAGTACCTTTTTGATGATGTTACAGGAAGCCTTTAATTTAATAATGGCGGTAGAGGAATAAAAGTACTTAACGTTGAAATAGAGGGTTAGGAGGGACATTGATAACGTAACTTTCTCTTAAATTGACTTTGAAAAGTATTTCTTGGTGTTGATGTATCCAAAAGCTCAAATGTATATTTAAGGGTGAAAAACATATGTACTTCAAGCTGGAAAATGGCGTTAGGAGTGACATTAAGATAGTAACTTGCTCTTAAATGGTCTTTGAAAATTATTTCTTGGAGTTGAGGTGTCCTAAAAGCTTTATAGTTTAGTTTTGGTTGAAAGATATAAGTACTTCAAAATGGAAATTAGCTTAGGTGAGACATTTAGAGTGTAATTTGCTCTGAAATAGACTATGAATCTTATTTATTGGTGTTGAGGTATCCAAAAAGCTGTAAAGTATAGTTGTGGGTGAAAAAGATAAGTACTTCAAGTTGGAAAATGGGTTTAGGATGGACATTAAGAAAGTAACTTGCTCTGAAATGGTCTTTGAAAAGTATTTCTTGGTGATGAGGTATCCAAATAGCTGTAAAGTATTGTTGTGGGTGAAAAAGATAAGTACTTCAAGTTGGAAAGTGGGTTTAGGAGGGACAATAAGAAAATAACTTGCTCTGAAATGGTCTTTGAAAAGTGTTTCTTGGTGTTGAGGGATCCAAAAAGCTGTAAAGTATAGTTGTGGGTGAAAAAGATAAGTACTTCAAGTTGGAAAATGGGTTTAGGAGGGACATTAAGAAAGTAACTTGCTCTGAAACGGTCTTTGAAAAGTATTTCTTGGTGTTGAGGTATCCAAAAAGCTGTAAAGTATAGTTGTGGGTGAAAAAGATAAGTACTTCAAGTTGGAAAATGGGTTTAGGAGGTACCTTAAGAAAGTAACTTGCTCTGAAATGGTTTTTGAAAAGTATTTCTTGGTGTTGAGGTATCCAAAAAGCTGTAAAGTATAGTTGAGGGTGACAAAGATAAGTACTTCAAGTTGGAAAATGGGTTTAGTAGCGACATTAAGGCAGTAACTTGCTCTGAAATGGTCATTGAAAAGTATTTCTTGGTGTTGAGGTATCCAAAAAGCTGTAAAGTATAGTTGTGGGTGAAAAAAATAAGTACTTCAAGTTGGAATATGGGTTTAGGAGGGACATTAAGAAAGTAACTTGCTCTGAAATGGTCTTCGAAAAGTATTTCTTGGTGTTGAGGTATCCAAAAAGCTGTAAAGTATAGTTGAGGGTGAAAAAGATAAGTACTTCAAGTTGGAAAATAGGTTTAGGAGGGACATTAAGAAAGTAACTTGCTCTGAAATGGTCTTTGAAAAGTATTTCTTGGTGTTGAGGTATCCAAAAAGCTGTAAAGTATAGTTGTGGGTGAAAAAGATAAGTACTTCAAGTTTGAAAATGGGTATAGGAGGGACATTAAGAAAGTAACTTGCTCTGAAATGGTCTTTGAAAAGTATTTCTGGGTGTTGAAGTATCCAAAAAGCTGTAAAGTATAGTTGTGGGTGAAAAAGGTAAGTACTCCAAGTTTTAAAATAGGTTTAAAAGTGTCGGTGAGGAAGGAAGTTGCACTAAAATTTTACATGAAAAGTATTTCTTGGTGTTAAGGTAACCTCAAAGCTTTAGTGTATAGCTGGTGGTGAAAAATATAAGTACTTCAGTTTGTCAACTAGGTTTAGAAGGACATGGAGAATGTAACTTGCTCTTAAATGGACTTTGAAAAGTATTTCTTGGTGTTGAGGTATCCAAAAAGCTGTAAAGTATATTTAAGAGTGAAAGACATAAGTACTTCAAGTTTGAAAATGGGTGTAGGAGTGACATTAAGAAAATAACTTGCTCTGAAATGGTCTTTGAAAAGTATTTCTTGGTGTTAAGGTATCCAAAAAGCTGTAAAGTATAGTTGTGGGTGAAAAAGATAAGTACTTCAAGTTGTAAAATGGGTATTGTAGTGACATTTAGAAATCAACGTTCAATTGACATTTCTTTGAATTGTGGTTATGGTAGTGGTTGTATCCAAATAGATTGTAAGTATAGTCGTTGGTTTAAATGGTATTGAATTAAAACTTGAACAAGGCCTGATTAGGGAAATTAATAATGAAACCATATCTGACATGATGTTTGAAAAGTATTTCTTGTTGTTTAGTTATCCAAATAGCTGTAAAGTATAGTTGAGTGTGAAAAAGATAAGTACTTTAAGTTGTAAAATGGGTTTAGGAGGGACAATAAAATAGTAACTTATCTGAAATGTTCTTTGAAAAGTAATTCTTGTTGTTGAGGAATACAAAACGCTGTAAAGTATAGTTGTGGGTTAAAAAGATAAGTTCTTCAAGTTGAAATATGGTTTGAGAATTGAAATTAAGAAAGTAACTTGTTCTGATATGTTATTTGAAATGTATTTCTTGGTGTTTAGGTAAACAAAATGATGTAAAGTATAGTCGTGGTGAAGAAGATAGGTACTTCAAGTTGGAAAATGGGTTTAGTTGGGACATTAAGAAAGAAACTTGCTCTGACATGGTCTTTGAAAAGTATTTCTTGGTGTTGAGGGATCCAAAAAGCTGTAAAGTATAGTTGTGGGTGAAAAAGATAAGTAGTTCAAGTTGGAAAATGGGTTTAGGAGGGACAATAAGAAAGTAACTTGCTCTGTAATGGTCTTTGAAAAGTATTTCTTGGTGTTGAGGTATCCTAAAAGCTGTAAAGTATAGTTGTGGGTGAAAAAGATAAGTACTTCAAGTTGGAAAATGGATTTAGGAGGGACATTAAGACAGTAACTTGCTCTGAAATGGTCTTTGAAAAGTATTTCTTGGTGTTGAGGAATCCAAAAAGCTGTAAAGTATAGTTGTGTGTGAAAAAGACAAGTACTTCAAGTTGGAAAATGGGTTTATGAGGGACATTAAGAAAGTAACTTCCTCTGAAATGGTCTTTGAAAAGTATTTCTTGGTGTTGAGGTATCAGAAAAGCTGTAAAGTATAGTTGTGGGTGAAAAAGATAAGTACTTCAAGTTTGAAAATGGGTTTAGGAGGGACAGTAAGAAAGTAACTTGCTCTTAAATTGTTACTAACTTTTACCTCTGGGTGTTGAGGTATCCATTAGGCAGTAAAGTATAGTTGTGGGTGAAAGAGATATTTACTCAATGTTTGATTATGGATTTTGAATGGACATAATGACAGTAGCATGATATGTAATTGGCTATGAGAAGTGTTTCTTGTTGATGTGGTAACAGAATATCTGTACTGTAATATATGTAGGTGGCATTTATAAGTACATCAAGTTGGAAAATGAGGCTAGGAGGGACACTAAGAAAGTAGTTTGCTCTGAATTGGTCTTTGAAAAGTATTTCTTGGTGTTGAGGTATCCAAACGGCTGTAAAGTATAGTTGTGGGTGAAAAAGATAAGTACTTCAAGTTGGAAACTGGGTTTAGGAAGGACATTAAGAAAGTAACTTGCTCTGAAATGGTCCTTGAAAAGTATTTCTTGGTCATGAGGTATCCAAAAAGCTGTAAAGTATAGTTGTGGGTGAAAAAGATAAGTACTTCAAGTTGGAAAAGGGGTTTAGGAGGGGCATTAAGAAAGTAACTTGCTCTGAAATGGTCTTTGAAAAGTATTTCTTGGTGTTGAGGTATCCAAAAAGCTGTAAAGTATAGTTGTGGGTGAAAATGATAAGTACTTCAAGTTGGAAAATGGGTTTAGGAGGGACATTAAGAAAGTAACTTGCTCTGAAATGGTCTTTGAAAAGTATTTCTTGGTGTTGAGGTATCCAAAAAGCTGTAAAGTATAGTTGTGGGTGAAAAAGATAAGTACTTCAAGTTGGACAATGGGTTTAGGAGGGACATTTAGAATGTAGCTTGCTCTGAAATGGTCTTTGAAAAGTATTACTTGGTGTTGAGGTATCAAAAAAGCTGTAAAGTATAGCTGTGGGTGAAAAAGATAAGCACTTCAAGTTGGAAAATGGGTTTAGGAGGGACATTCAGAAAGTAAGTTGCTCTGAAATGGTCTTTGAAAAGTAGTTCTTGGTGGTGAGGTTTCCAAAAAGCTGTAAAGTATAGTTTTGGGTGAAAAAGATAAGTACTTCAAGTTGGAAAATGGGTTTAGGAGGGACATTAAGAAAATAACTTGCTCTGAAATGGTCTTTGAAAAGTATTTCTTGGTGTTGAGGTATCCAAAAAGCTGTAAAGTATAGTTGAGGGTGAAAAAGATAAGTACTTCAAGTTTGAAAATGGGGTTGGGAGGGACATTAAGAAAGTAATTTGCTCTGAAATGGTCTTTGAAATGTATTTCTTGGTGTTGAGGTATCCTAAAAGCTGTAAAGTATAGTTGTGGGTGAAAAAGATAAGTACTTCATGTTGGAAAATGGGTTTAGGAGGGACATTAAGAAAGTAACTTGCTCTGAAATGGTCTTTGAAAAGTATTTCTTGGTGTTGAGGTATCCATAAAGCTGTAAAGTATAGTTGTGGGTGAAAAAGATAAGTACTTCAAGTTGGAAAATGGGTTTAGGAGGCACATTAAGAAAGTAACTTCCTCTGGAATGGTCTTTGAAAAGTATTTCTTGGTGTTGAGGTATCCGAAAAGATGTAAAGTATAGTTGTGGGTGAAAAAGATAAGTACTTCAAGTTGGAAAATGGGTTTAGGATGGACATTAAGAAAGTAACTTGCTCTGAAATGGTCTATGAAAAGTATTTCTTGGTGTTGAGGTATCCAAAAAGCTGTAAAGTATAGTTGTGGGTGAAAAAGATAAGTACTTCAAGTTGGAAAATGGGTTTAGGAGGGACATTAAGAAAATAACTTGCTCTGAAATGGTCTTTGAAAAGTATTTCTTGGTGTTGAAGTATCCAAAAAGCTGTAAAGTATTGTTGTTGGTGAAAAAGATAAGTACTTCAAGTTGGAAAATGGGTTTAGGAGGGACATTAAGAAAGTAACTTGCTCTGAAATGGTCTTTGAAAATTATTTCTTGGTGTTGAGGTATCCAAAAAGCTGTAAAGTATAGTTGTGGGTGAAAAAGATAAGTACTTCAAGTTGGAAAATGGGTTTACGAGGGACATTAAGAAAGTAACTTGCTCTCAAATGGTCTTTGAAAAGTATTTCTTGGTGTTGAGGTATCCAAAAAGCTGTAAAGTATAGTTGTGGGTGAAAAAGATAAGTACTTCAAGTGGGAAAATGGGTTTAGGAGGCACATTAAGAAAGTAACTTGCTCTGAAATGGTCTATGAAAAGTATTTCTTGGTGTTGAGGTATCCTAAAAGCTGTAAAGTATAGTTGTGGGTGAAAAAGATAAGTACTTCAAGTTGGAAAATGGGTTTAGGAGGGACATTAAGAAAGTAACTTGCTCTTAAATGGTCTATGAAAAGGATTTCTTGGTGTTGAGTTATCAAAAAATCTGTACAGGAAAGTTGTGGGTGAAAATGTTAAGACGTTCTAGATGGAAACTTAGCTTGGAATGGACTTAAGCAGTTTACCTTTTTGCGACGTGGAGTATGAAAGAATTGAGTTGGTTTGTGGTATCCAAAATGCTGCCAAATCCAGTTGTGGGTGAAAGATATATGTACATCAAGTGGTAAAAACTGTATAGGAGTGACAAATAGAAAGAAACTTGATCTGAAAAGGTCTTTGAAAAGAATTTCCTGGTGAAGAGGTAACAAGCTAGCTGTAATGTAAATTTGTTTACGGAAAAGATAAGTACTTGAAGTTGGGAAATTGGTTTAGTGGGGACAGAAAGAGACTAAAGTGGTCTGTAATAGTCTTTGAAATGTATTTCTTGGTGTTGAGGTATCCAAAAAGCTGTAAAGTATAGTTGTTTGTGATAAAAATAAGTAATTCAACTTCGAAAATTGGTTTAGGATGGACATTAAGAAAATAACTTGCTCTGAAATGGTCTTTGAAAAGTATTTCTTGGTGTTGAGGTATCCAAATAGATGTAATGTATAGTTGAGGGTGAAAAAGATAAGTACTTCAAGTTGGAAAATGGGTTTAGGAGGGACATTAAAAAAGTAACTTGCTCTGAAATGTTCTTTGAAAAGTAATTCTTGGTGTTGAGGAATCCAAAAAGATGTAAAGTATAGTTTTGAGTGAAAAAGATAAGTACTTCAAGTTGGAAAATTGGTTTAGGAGGGACATTAATAAAGTAACTTGCTCTGAAATGGTCATTGAAAAGTGTTTCTTGTCTATGAGGTATTAGAACATCTGTAAAGTATTGATATGGGTGACTAAGGAATGTCCAACATGTTGGAAAATGTGTGTAGGATGGGCTTATTGTTAATTACGTTCTATTGACTGGACTTAGATCTGTATACACTGGTGTTAAGTTGTCCAAAGACCTGTAATGATTAGTTTAGGGTTAAAAAGTTCTGTCCGTCATGTCGGCAAATGGATGTAGGAGGGGCATAAAGTCTGTTACATGCTACGTAATGGTGTTTGAAAAGAAATAAAATTTTTTGTGTTAACAAAAAATATGAATTTACGAGTTTTGGGAGAAAAACAAAACTACTTCAAGTTGGAAAATGGGTTTCGATTTGACATTAAGACAGTAATGTGCTCTGATTTGTTTTTTTAATATTATGTCTCTGTGTTGAGGTATCCAAATATCTGTAAAGTAGAGTTGTAGGTGAAAAAGATAAGTACTTCAAGTTGGAAAATGGGTTTAGGAGGGACATTAAGAAAGTAACTTGCTCTGAAATGGTCTTTGAAAAGTATTTGGCTTTTCTCTGTCTACAATTACCCAGCCAAGTCTTGATGCAACCTATTGCCCAAAATACTTGATAATGAATTGAAATACTTGATTTTGAATTGAAGTTATCAAGTATTTTGGGCAATAGGTTGCATCAAGACTGGGCTGGGTAATTGTAGACAGAGAAAAGCCAAGACCAGATAGTCCAAGTAATTGAGAGGCAAATGTTTCAATGGCTGAGGCACGGGTAAATGGCAGGAGGTTCTTGGTGTTGAGGTATCCAAAAAGCTGTAAAGTATAGTTGTGGGTGAAAAAGATAAGTACTTCAAGTTGGAAAATGGGTTTAGGAGGGACATTAAGAAAGTAACTTGCTCTGAAATGGTCTTTGAAAAGTATTTCTTGGTGTAGATTTATCCAAAAATCTTTATAGTATTCCTGTTTTTGAAAAAGATAATTAATAAAAGGTGGAAATTGTGTATAGGATCTAAATTAAGATAGTAACTTGATATTAATTTATCCTTGAAAAGTATTTCCTGGTGTTGAGGTTTCCATAAAGCTGTATAGTATAGTTTAGGATGAAAAAGATATTTATTTAAAAATTGAAAATTGGTTTAGGATGGAAATAAAGAAAGAAACTTTCTTTGAAATGGAATTATAAAATTAAAAATTTGTTTTTTGGTATATTAAAAGATGTAAAGTATAGTTGTGGGTTAATAACATAAGTACTTCAAGTTGTAAATTTAGTTTAGTAGGGATATTAAGAAATTAACTTGCTCTGAAATTGTAATTGAAAAGTATTTTTTGGTGTTGACGTATCCAAAAAGCTCTAAAGTATAGTTGTGTGTGAAAAAGATAGGTACTTCAAGTTGGAAAATGGGTTTAAGAGGGACATTAAGAAAGTAACTTGCTCTGAAATTGTCTTTGAAAAGTATTTCTTGGTGTTGATGTATCCAAATATCTGTAAACTATAGTTGTGTGTGAAAAAGATAAGGAATTCATGATGTACAATAGGCTTTGGAGGTACAATTCGATTTTAACTTGATCTGTAAATTACTCTTATATTTTTGTCTTTTATTTTTTGGATAGATAACGCTGTAAAGTATGGTTTCTTGCGACAAAGTTAAGTACTTCAAGTTGGAAAATGGGTTTAGGAGGGACATTAAGAAAGTAACTTGCTCTGAAATGGTCTTTGAAAAGTATTTGGCTTTTCTCTGTCTACAATTACCCAGCCAAGTCTTGATGCAACCTATTGCCCAAAATACTTGATAATGAATTGAAATACTTGATTTTGAATTGAAGTTATAAAGTATTTTGGGCAATAGGTTGCATCAAGACTGGGCTGGTTAATTGTATACATAGAAAAGCCAAGACCAGATAGTCCAAGTAATTGAGAGGCAAATGTTTCAATGGCTGAGGCACGGGTAAATGGCAGGAGGTTCTTGGTGTTGAGGTATCCAAAAAGCTGGAAAGTATAGTTGTTGATGAAAAAAATAAGTACTTAAAGTTGGAAAATGAGTTTAGGATGGACATTAAGAAAGGAACTTGCTCTGGAATAGTCTTTGAAAATTATTTCTTGGTGTTGAAGTATCGAAAGAGCTGTAAAGTAGAGTTGGGGTAACAAAGATCTGAACTTCAAGTAGGAAAATTGTTTTAGGTGGGACATTAAGAAATAAACTTGATCTGAAATGGTCTTTGAAAAGAATTTCTTGGTTTTGAGGTATCCAAAAAGCTTTAAAGTATAGTTGTGGGTGTAAAACATGAGTACTTCAAGGTGGAAAATTGGTTTAGGAGGGACATTTAGAATATATATTGCTCCGAAATGGTCTTTGAATAGTATTCTTTAGTGTAGAGGTATCCAAAAAGCTGTAAAGTATAGTTGTGGGTGAAAAAGATAAGTACTTCAAGTTGGAAAATGGGTTTAGGAGGGACATTAAGAAAATAACTTGTTCTGAAAAGATATAATAAAGCCTTAAAAAAGTATTAAAAAATGGAGAGGGGACTCTTTGGGGGCCCGGTGGGGGAGGCATTAGGGGGTCTGGGGGGTCCTTGGGAGCCGGGTGGTCCTTTGGGGACGCGGGAGGGCCTTTGGGGGTCCGGGGGCCCTTGGGGGGCCGGGTGGTCCTTTCTGTCCTAGTCGATTACGTCATTCAATGCCCATAAATGGATTCCCGTCACTAGCTCCTGATAGGGTTCTACCGATTATCTAATCAATTTCTCGGGAATTCTCTCCCTTCGATTACGCAATCAATATATCCCTTCCCCACCTTCCCCCTAGAAACAATAAATTAATTCCCCTTTCTTGAATCAATAATTCCCCTTAGAAACAACAAATTAATTCCCATTTCGTGTCAAATCAATCAACCATGACATCATCTGTCACACGTGATCTAACTGTTTCCTATTTCTGGAAACTCATAACATTCGCCTCAAGCGTGCACTTGCCCAAAACAACAACAACAACAGCAAATAAATCGACCTTTGGAAATTTAGGTCATTGACCAACTTTGATTAACCACGTGTTCTCCCTAGGGAGGCTATGCCCATATAAGGAGCCCCGTCACGAGTCGGACCACCCTTTTTACTCTTGTACGAGATTCAATACAGATATATCATCGGACTAGAATATCGCCTATGAGATCGACTTTTCGAGGATTTCGTCAGGCATGGTTAGTCCCTTCGCAAGATGGGACAATTTCAGTCATAAAGCACCAAGGACATCCAATGAAAACTTTCTTTTGGTCTTTTGATCTCAGCCGCTGCTCTATAATACTGGTTTAGCTTTGTTTTGCTGATCCAAGTATGTACGCAAGAATTTGACAAAAAACATGGAAATAGTGTCTTTTGAGTTTGCTCAACATTCCCTTCAATATTTCCTGGATGCAGTTGCAAGTAGAAGTTGTCGCAGTATCAAGTAGTCACGGTCACCGTCATAAGTTTTCACACTCACAAGTAGTCACAGTCACAACGAGTGGCAGTAGTAGTTGCCCTGAAAGTTTCAAGTTTATAAACTTTGCCGCTCCTAAAATATTGCAGATTCCTCTTATCGCTAGCTTGGATAAATAGAGCGCGTTTTTATCTAGATAAGCATCCCTATCAGTATTCCCTGAGGTTTCATCTAAACAACCCCTTAGATTTTTTGGATACTGCCACGAGAAAACATTCCCCTTTCCAATTATAAACACTTTGTTTAAACAATAGGCAAATTACATAATTTAAAACCTCTTCCCAGGCGCTGTGCGTGGCATGGCATTCCCAGAGGAACAGTTATTAGAGCTTTTGACTACTTTAAACAAAGTATTTTTCTCAAAATTTAAGTCAGTGTTGGGGAGAGGGTATCTATATAGGGTAAGTGGAAAAGGGCCTATCTGCCCTCCGATTATTTTGAAGAATCCCACTGAGCATCACCTGGAATTTTTATCTTAATGCCAAAAACCACCCCTGAGATATTGCTGATACGCTCTTTTGATAACTAGCGTGTCCATAGTGTGTTTTGATTTGGTTCAATATTTTCCACAAATATTCCTAAAAGCAGTCGCAAGCAGAAGTAGTCGCAGTCACAAGTAGTCTCAGTCACAAACACAATCGCACAAACACAAACACAGTCACAATCGCAAGTAGTCACCGACACAAGTAATCTCAGCACCAGTCGAAAGTATGTCACAGTAGAAGTTACTAGGAATTGTTGTTGCAGTCAATGCAACGGTCTCAGTATTAGGGGCCCTTAAAGTTTCAATTTAGTCGCATTACCCATTCCTAAGATATTGCAGATAGTTTTTTTTGATAATCTGGATGCACAAAGTGTCTTTTGATTTAGATCAATATACTCCTTAACATTCTCCAATATTTCACCTTAATACCCTTAACCTTTTCGGTTCCAGGATAAAAAATCTTCCTCTTTTTCAATTTTATATAATACTTTTTGGAGACCCAGGATAAAAAATACTCCCTTTTCCCGAATAACCAAACTTATCAATACGCAATAGATAACTTGCTTAACTTACAATCCTTGCTTGAAGGCCTGTAGTGGGTTGTTTCACCCCCTACGGCATAGTTGTTTGACCTTTAGACTATTTTGATCGTGATGTTTTTTGATCAAATAACATTTTATCAAATGTTTTTTTTTTGGGGGGGGGGAGGGGGCGTCAAATAGAAGGATAGCACATAGAAAGACAGGTCAAATCAAAAGAAAAGATATTAGTTTGAGAACAGTCTAAATAAATATTAGCTTAAAAAACAAGCAGAGAAGAAGTCCTGTATTTTAACGAGTACTCGGGAGCTTGTAAGAAATTCTTTGAAGGTCCTAGTTAGTATTACTCGGTACTAATTGTAAGATCATAGATTACGCTACAGCCTTGCCTGTAGTAAAGAGCCATAAGGTTTCAATGTTTGAAAAAAAAAGTTTTCAGAAGGCACCTCACAGGAAAGAGATGGTCATAGAAACTTTGGAGGGGTTCATTTGATTGGAAAATTAGTGGTTTTAGTTTTGTTTTAAGAGTCAAAATTTATCCGAGGGAAACTAGCCCCCCCCCCCCCATTTTCCCCAAATGTATGTGATCAAAATTTTGAGATAGCACTTTTGTTCAAAACAGTCCAAAGGTCAAACAAATGTGCCTTTAGGGCTGACAAAACGCCCAAAGCCTGGTGGCAAAGATTGTAAATTTTTCAGAGAATGACAGTGGATCTTGGATAAAGTTAAAATACACTATAAGCATGGTGATTGTCAAAAGGGTGCATCAGCAATATCATAGACAGTGCAATCGAGCTGCCTATGTAAAGAACGATGTTGACAAAATGTATTATTATTTTTTTTCCTTTAGACCACGGCACTTCGTATCAAAGGAGTTGTCGAAAAGGACTCATTCAATTGGAAATCGGAATAGCTAGTACCATCTTTAATGGTCGAAAGAGATTGGAAGGCAACTAACACCCCTTCCACGCCAACCATTTTCCAAAACACATCCAATAATAATTTTGAGATAGTCATTTTGTTAAACGTAGTAGATTTCCAGATCGAATTATGTTTTTGCGGAGGACACTCCCCCCACAGCCCTCAGGGCAAGAGTTTTAAGTTACGCCCAGGGGGCATATAAGGTTTTTAAAGAAAGCTTTGTCGTTGAAACTTCGAAAAGGGCTCATTCGATTGGAAACTCAAAGGGCTAGTTCCCTGTTTAATAGTAGAAAGTGATTGGAGGGCAACTAACCCACTCTCACGTCCATCTTTTCCCCAAACACATCCAATCAAAATTTTGAGATAGCCATTTTGTTCAACGTAGTTAACAGTTCCGGAAATTAGGTCTTTGAGGATGACAACCCCCCCCCCTCACAGTCCTTAGGGTAAGGGTTTTAATCTATGCCCTGGGGCATATAAGGTTTTTATAGGAAACATTGTCGTAAAAACTGCAAAAAGGGCTCATTCGATGAAAAATTGAAATGTCTAGTGCCCTTTTTAATAGTCGAAAGTGATTGGAAGTTCACCAATACCCCTTCCACGTCCACCATTTCCCCAACACATTCAATCAAAATTTTGAGATAGACACTTTGTTCAAGGCAGTTGAAAGTTCTGGAAGTTATATCTTTGAGCAGGACACTTCCCACACAGTCTTCAGGGCAAGGATTATAAGTTATGCCCTGTTGGGGCATATAAGGTTTGCATTGAAAGCTTTGTCGTAGAAACTTGAAAAGGGGATCAATCGAATGGAAATTCAAAAGGCTAGTGCCCTTTTTAATAGTCAAAAGTGATTTGAGGGCAACCCCCCCCCCTCTACCACCCATCTTTTCCCCAAACATATCTAATGAAAAATTTTAGATAGCCATTTTGTTTAACGTAGTTGAAAGTTGTAAGTTATGCCCTGGGGGCACATATGGTTTTTATTGAAAGTGTTGTCGTAAAAACGTCAAAAAGGGCTCGCTAAATTGGAAATTGAAAGAGATAGTGCCCTTTTTAATAGTTGAAAGAAATTAAAGGGAAACTAACCCCCCTCTCATGCCCACCATTTCACCAAACACATGCAATCAAAATTTTCAGACAGCCATTTTGTTCAACGTAGTTGAAAATTCTGGAAATTAGGTCTTTGAGGATGAAAACCCCTCAGAGCCCTCAGGGCAAGGGTTGTAAGTTATGCCATGGGGTACACAAGGTTTTTAAAGAAAGTGTGGTCGCAGAAACTTCAAAAAAGCTCATTTAATTGGAAATTGAAAGGGCTAGTACACTTTTTAATTCTCAAAAGTGATTGGAGGGCAACTAACCCCCTCTCACGCCCACCATTTTTTCAAACACATCTTATTAAAATTTTGAGACAGACATTTTCTTAAACGTATTTGAAAGTTCTAGAAATTATGTCTTTGAGAATGACTAACTCCCCAAATCCCTCAGGGCAAGGGTTGTAAGTTATGCCCTGGGTGCATATAAGGTTTCTTATAGAAAATGTTCTCGTAGAAACTTCAGAAAAGGCTCATTCCATTGGAAATTGCAAGGGCTAGTTCCCTTTTTAATAGGCTAGTCGGAACTGATTGGAGGGCAACTAACCCCCCTCTCACGCCCGCAATTTCCCCAAACACATCCAGTGAAAAATAAGGTTTAATAAGGTTAATAAGGTTCAAAAATAAGGTTGAGGGCACATAAGGCTTTAATAAAAAGTTTCGTCGTAGAAGCTTCAAAAAGGGCTTATTCAAAAAGAAAAATTAAAACCCTGTGCTTTCTAAAAGAATTTTCTGAAAAAACTCTTTTAAATGTTTTTACTTTTATAAATTTAAGAAATCAAAAATTAAGATTTTAAGGAATAAATCTCAGCATATATATATATTAAACTGGCAATGCACATTTTTTTTTCAGTAAAATCATTTGAATTTCTTCCAGTAAAGTACAAATTATATTCTGGCTTTTAGAAATCATAGGGTTTAGAACCCTACTCAGATTCATTTCTGCTCGTTTTGAGTTTGACTTATTTTAATTTATGTTGGCTTTGTGTTTCATTTATTTATTGATACTGATTTGTGGTAGTTGTATGTTTGGCAGATTATTTGATTCTATTTTTGTTCATTTCTGGTTTAATGGAGTGCGTTACTTTTTTTATGAACAACTTATTTTTTGCAAAATGTTTTTTTGATTAATCTTAGTAACGGATGAGAGCATTAAGTTGAAACCTCCAAGACAGGCTTAACAGTGCTCGAAGCTTCAGGGAATCTGTTCGGGGATTTTAGACAAAATCAAGAGACAGCATGTGCATGCAGATTATCAACAGAGTATATCTGAAATATTTAGGATTGGCGAAGGGTCAAAATATTCATTCAAACGGTTGTTTTTACATCTTGGTTTCAGAAGAACATATCTAAAATTTTACAAGAATGGCTAATGACACTTAGTTGAAGCTCTAAGGGAATGTTGAGGGAGTGTTAAAATAAACCAAAATTTACTATTTAGAACTATTAAATTAGAATAGACTATTTTTGTTCTTGCCCCTGAGACATGGAAAACTATAGATATCTTCATTATATTAACAAAACCAAAATTTTGACAATCAAAAATGAATAGAAATTGATAAAAAAAATCTTTCCGCAAAAAAAGTATTTTAAAGAAAATAAAAGAGCCATATTAAACTTAAGACCAGAAAATACACCAAAATTTACTACTGAAGAATATATTAAATCTAAAACGAACAGAAATTACAATAGCTAATAATTGAAAATATAGATAGCGGGGTAGAAATATAGATAGCGGGTAGAAATATATGATTAGAACTTAAAATGAGTAAAACTTAAATTGAATACGCAATTTAAGTTTAAAGCGAATAAAAGTCACTACAAACAGGAAATTGGGTAAAGACCCCTTCCCCAACTGGGCATTTTAAAACATCTTCCCTAATTGGGAATGCATATGGGTGTTTTAAACTAAATCGAAAGAAAATATATGTATCTTTCTTATCAACAGAGTATATATGCAATATCTAAGCAGTGGCGAAGGACTAGAATTTTCAACAAAAAGATACCATTTGCATCTTGGTTGTCAGAAGGGAACTATTATCTATTTTTAATTAGAAATATTGAATAAGAATTCGCTATTTTAGTTCTAACGTCTGAGACACGAAAAACTGGAGAAGTATTCATTACATTAACAAAAACTAAAACTTAAGAAAATTCTTTTAAATGTTCTCACTTTTATAACTTCAAGAAATCAAAAATTAATAAAGATTGTAACGAATAAATATCAGCATATGTATATTAAACTGACAATGCACATTTTTTTCAGTAATGTACAAATTATATTCTGGCTTTTAGAAAGCATGGGGTTTAGAACCCAATTCATATTAATTTCTGCTCGTTTTGAGTTTGACTCTGTTATATTTTTTTTTATTTCTGTTTGTTTCGGGTTTCATTTATTTATTGATACTGATTTGTGGTAGTTGTATGCTTGGTAGATTATTTGATTCTATTTTGTTCATTTTTGGTTTAATGGAGTTTTTGACTTTATCTAGAAAAACTTATTTTGTGGAAAAAGTTTTTTTTAATTAATTACTCTTAAAGAACAGATGAAATCCAAAACGAAAAACCATCAAAATATAGGATCAAGAGAACATAGACATAACAGGTACTATTAGAGATATAAAAATAAATCTTAAAACGAGCAAAAATTAAATTGGATGATCAAGTTAAACTTAAAAGAAACAAAAATTACTTCATGCAAGAGTTTGGCTGCTGCGTATTTCCCCCTTCCCTAACTGTTAAAAAATAAAGGTTGTTACGTCATTTGCACTTCACTGTAAACGGAATATAAGGCAAATATTTTCTTTTATATTTAGAATACTACAAAACAAACATGGACATTGATTAAAATAAAATTTTGATTTGCTGAGTTTCCAAGAATTTGTATCTTTATATACCAAATATTCAGTTTGTTTTTATTAGTTCTTTCTAGTCGTTTTGATTATTACAGTGATTTTATATTTATTTTTGTTGGATATTTTGAAAAACCAAAATTATAGCGTTCAAGGTATGCATAGCTTTCAGTATTACGTAAATGATACAACGTTTTTTACAACGTTTACAACGTTTTTTCCAGTAACGTTTTTTAGTTATTTATCTTCAATAGTGTTAAAATGAAACTTACTAAAAGAGATGAAAAGCAAAAACGAGGTACAAGGAAAGTATTTCTCATTAATTTGCTCAATTCTATTTGTAAAAATATTAATTAAATTTGGAAAAAATCCTAATGGGGATTAAAAGACAACTAAAATCTTTTGGATTGTTTTTTTAGAACATTGAGCCAAATAAACCGACTCGAATAAAATTAATGGTAAAATGTGTTTTGTCAGAGTTCAGACTACCACTCTATGAATCCTTTAAACCTTAGAAGTGGAGATAGAGTACGGAAAAGAGCTTGAAAATACCTACCCATGGGACAGTTAAGATCTAGATTTACTTCTGGAAACTTCATAAACCTACCGTTTTATAAAACAACAAAACACCTTTCAGATAGAATTTAGCCTATATATATGAGTATTTAAAGTATTCAAAGTATTTTGACCGTTTAAATGTTTTCGATGTATTTCAAATATTTATTTCAATGAGCTCATGGTATAGTATTTCAAAAAGGTATTGGAGTACTTTTTCTTGTATTTTTGAATACAAAATGCTTTGACACACAGCATCAATAACCATTCTGCCATAACATAACGAATCGCATTTGACCAGTAGATGGCATATCGTTATGGGCCGCTTCGGAAGAGATTTCGTATATTCTGCTTGGTGAAATAACAATCAAGTTCGACTCACGATAAAGTACAATGAAAGAAACATCCCTTCCGAAAATTCATAACAGGAAATATTTCAAAATCAAAGATAGTTCAGTGCCCAGCTTTCTTTTGCACTTGAAGATAGGTTAGGTTAGCATAACAACTATAGATACAGGCTCTATAAGGATTATTACACATCAAACAGTTTGGGGCAGCAAACACTAAAAAAGGAGTGACTCATCGCAGCAGCAAGTAAAATTTAAGAAAAAAGGAATTTTGATAATACTTAATGCATCAAAATAATTGGCTTTTGTGCTTATTAGAAATGTATAAATTCATTAAGTTTATGATACCAATCAAAAGCAAACAGCCTGAGAAAATTTGGCTAAGTGTTCAAAAACAGGGAATCAGTCCCAAAAGCTCAAGCACTCTTGATTAACAGCAGGTCATTAGATTCAGCATACCAGAGAACCCTACCGTGAACACTTCATGCTTCGATCTGTAAAAATATAGTTTAATTTTTTTTTACAGAATGCAGATCTCAGATTCGTGTTTGTTTCCTTTTCCCAGAGATGATTGTATTGAAATAGTTTTTTTTCCCAGTGATGATTATATTGAACTAGTCCTCCTAGAAAATCGGGGGAGGGCTCTACTTGGAATAATGATCCTAGAAGATCGGGAGAGTGCTCATTCGAGGGTTCTCTAATATTTCTTCTAATTAAATCAGTGGAGAAGTAGAAGAAACTAAAAAAAAGACTGCTACTGTCTGCTTTATGAAGAAGTGCATTTGGTGAAATGAAGTTCATATACTTAGAATATATAATTCCCAGTGCAGATTGGTGTCTCTATCTCTTAAGGGATGAGTTCTCTCTGCTGTCTAGATAGACGCCTGCTTCAAAAGCTTAATTATCTCCTTAGAAATTATCCTCTCCACAGGGAAGCGTATTGCATGCAGAGGAGGCTCCAGAAGTACAAAAATCTACTCAAACCGATACGGTAACCACTATTATTGTGATTCTACTGGAATCCGGCAAATAACACCAAGTCTGAATATAACGACTCTTTTTTAAAATCATAGTATCTACAGAGTTTTGAAGACAAGAGGAAAGATGCTGGTTCGGTTCTTTTTTATACAACGATTTAGAAAATGTTTGACAAATGTATCTTGTTAATCGTTTTGTCTACTTCTGTCACGCCCATTTTCCCAGTTGAAAGTGCCATTTTGACATGCAAGAGAAATAAACTTGAACACGATAGAACCAAAAAATTATTGACATTGAAAGTGAAAAAACATATTGAATTATCAGTGAAAAAGACTGTCGCGAATTTTATATTCATCTTCCACGGTTTGTATAACATTTCTATGAGTATAGTATAGCCTAAACACATTCTTGTAATTACCCTACTAAAAATTATTTCTGTATTATTTTTATATATTTTTGTTCTGATATACTTGGGTGTTTAAATGCGTTTTTAGTATTTAAACAGAAAATATACAATTAGTTACGTATTTCGAAATACTAATTAAATATATTTTTATGACTGTGTATTTAAAAGAATGTGTATTTCGATTCGATGTGATACTTTTTAAAAGAATTTTACCCATCACTGTCCAAAATCGTTATCATGTTTTTTTTTGTCATCAAACTGCTAATATATTAAAAGATTATTGGTAAGGTTAGGCTGTCGTTAGTATAATTACATAAGGTGCCACGATTGTCATTCGTGTGAAATGACGCTATACTTTGCCGACGTACCCTTGGTTGCACGGACACATTTCCATGTAACTAAGGAAACGTAAATCATGGCATCAAAATCTTCCCTTTCCTGGCGAAGACTCTCCCTATACGCCTTAACGCCCTGTTTTAATCTTTTTTATTGTTGGATTTTTTTTTCTTTACTCTTTCGTCGTTATCAGACAATGGAACTCACTCAAAGGGTCTCCAATTTCGTGTTCTTTTGCTCTTTTAGATAAGTTTAAAATAAATAGACTTGAACAATATATTTCTTGATTTCCTCAATAGCTGTTTTAACTTTGCCTCCTTTGATTCTCAAAGTATAATTTATTCCAGTAGGTGGATACTACTTAAGCCTATTTGTTTTTGCTATTTCTTGAGAGTATAAGGACAAAAATCCTCAAGTTACGATTTTCTCACCAATCCGCTTCTGTAGCACAGTATTATTCCATTTTCTATAGTTCATTCTGTGAAAGAAACTGATACTTATTATACTTCCTTTTATTCCAATTGCGGAGAATGTATAGTCCCATCGGATGATGCCACAGAAAACATCTTTTGTAACATAATCTGTTTGTTTTCAAAAGTCGACGACAATTCTTTTAAGAGATTAAGTGCTTATATCACCAGTCTAGGGAATTCCCCATTCTTTTGAATCATCTGCTTGCCCTGCAGGATTGCCGACAGTTAAAATAGTTAATTGAGGAGTTTGCCATGATCAATTGCGGCTAATCACTTATGAGTAGTTAGATATTTTTTCTAGTAGTTACATAGTAGTTAGTAGTTAGATATTTATGAGTAGTTAGATACCTTTTCAATTGCAAGTGAATGATTTGATAGAACTAATTGGTTTTGCTTATGTTTGGAATAGTTGTTTCTTACTGCCGTTGTCAAAATTTAATTTGTGATTAAATTTCATTATTTCGGTTAACTAGGAACTTGATTTTCATCTGTAAAAGTTTCATTTACAAAGTGCCTTTGGAAATTAATTATCAAGGGATTTGCTTCTGACTAATTGTCCCTATTAAATTAGATATACATTTAGCCTTTTCAAAAGTAAGCGAAAAGTTAAATTAAGTAATTTGTAACCAGTTATACTTGAATAATTTGTCATTACTGCTGCCCTTTTCATTCATAATTGTTTAATTGTTTTTAAATGTTGTACCCTTTTTTTCTTTTTTTTGAGTCAAATTTGAAATTTTAGTCCTTTGGTTGTATTGCATTTTGTGATAATTTTGATTTAGTTTGCTATATGTCGAACTCTTTTGATATTATTATATAAAATATTGAAGAAGGGGGGGGGGGCGATATATCAAAATTATACAAATTAAGAATTATGCATACAAATATGCAAACTATGAAAATTTTAAGTGTAACCACTCACGTCTCCTCTTCCAAATTTTGGCCTTTTTTTACATCTATAGGCTTATGTTAATTTAGTAAAGAAGGAAGTGAATTGTTCTAATTAGAATAAAGGATAAAGGTTGATTTATGGTAAAATGATTTTTTAACGTTCTCCAAAGAGCCTTCAAAAGAACATGGAAATAATGTGCTTAAACGTAATTTACATGTTTTAACCTCCCGCATTAGCTTATAAAGAATCTCTAACGCAACAATCCCAACCTCACTGCTGGAACGTTGGCCAGTTGAACATCTCTGGGTTTTACATATTTTCTTACTATAGATGCATTTCCAGTGAGGTTAAGTCATTGCTTTATAGTCAGTATTTTATGATCAGGCTATCCTTCTTTCAAGATGGTGGCAGTCGAAGAGCTATATGATATAATCATTAAATACATAGTACGTTTTATAAAAGTCTACAATGAGAAAAGCATTCTTTTAATTTATATTTAGATAAAATTATTTATGCTGGATTTTGGGGAAAATTACAGTATCAAAAAGTTCTTGGTTACAAACTGTAAGTAAGGGGTAACTCGGCTCAAATAGCAACCGAGATTCTAAAAAACGGAATTTTTATATCAATAGATGTATTAAAAGAATCAGCTTACTATGCTGATTTCAAATATGAAAGATTGATCAAGTTTAGTGTTATCCCTCAAAAGTTACGAGCCTGATGAAATTTGATTGATTTAAAAAAAAAGAGAAAACACCCCCTAAAGGTCAAGAAATCTTAATGAAAATAACACCATCTGAATCAGCATATCAGAGAACCCTACTGCGGTAGTTTCAAGCTCCTATATTCAAAAATGTGGAATTTTACATTTTTGTCAGAAGAAAGATCGCGGATGGGTGTTTATTTTTTTTTATTTAATTTTTTTTCCCCAGGGGTGATGGATTCGAAATAATGGTCCTAGCAGATCTGGAGAGGGTGCATCCAAATGGAAAAAGTTTCCCAAAGATTTTCCAATCAAGATTTGAAGATAGTCATTTTGTTCAGCCTAGTTAAAAAATCCAGCAACTATGTCTTTAGGGGTAACATTACCCTCACAGACCGTGGGAAAAGCCCTGTAAGTTGTGAAACTTGGCCATTGCTTACCGATAATGTTTGTTATTGGGAAGTATGCAGACATTTTTTTTGGGAAGGGGGGGGGATTTGCACTTGTGGAGGGTATCCATGAGGAGAATTTTCCGTTGGAGGGAAAGTTCCAGGGGAAATTTTTGATTGTGGGCATTTGACAGAATTCTCATCTAATATTCTTTTTATTTGTGCTAGTTTCTCTTTGCAAACTCAATTTTGCATGTAGAGATGTTCCGGGAGAGTTATCCGGGGCATTTTTAGCATGTTTGGATTTCCAGGAAAAAATTATGAATTCCAGGGGGGATTTCTGGAATGATCGGGAAAACGATTAGAGATTTAAGTCTTTTTCAAATGAAAGTATACCAAGGAGAATCATCAGAGTGAATTGTCGTAAAGAAATTTTACGGGGGATTTTCAGCGAGGATGGAACTTCCTGGAGGGAAATATACAGGGGTGTGTGAATTTTATCAGAAATTAAATGAAAAAACTTTTTTTTTAACTGAAAGTAACAAGCAACATTAAAATTCAAAAGGAACAGATAATTCCATGTATGAAGGGGTTGTTCCCCTCCTCAATACCTTGCTCTTTACGCTAAACTTTGACTGTTTATCCAAATGTTTTAAGAATAGCTCCTGAAACACAAGGACCATTTAATTAGAATAGGAAGCATTTTTAAAAGTATTAAAAGCTTTAGCGTAAAGAGCAAGGTATTGAGGAGGAGGGCAGCCCCTTCACATACAGAATAACTTATTTACGTTTTGAGTTTTAATGTTGCTCCTTCTTTTCAGTGTTTCTTTTATTTAATTGTTTTAAGGAATCGACGGCTTGACTAATGTTCTGGTTTTCCTCACATAACTATGTTCCGTGACGCAGCTACGCAAGCAGAGTTTGGGATAAGGCCTATAAGAAGTGTGCAACTACCTATTTAAAGGGGAAAACTAGATGAAGAAGTATATGTTTTCCAAAATCAAAATCTGAAGAAAATTCTTTAGCCAAAGACAGCCGAATTATGCATTTTTATTTTCTCTCTTCAAGTGTTTTTTTTATTTTTCTGATGATCGTGGCCATTATCCATAATCTATAGTGGGCACTAAGATGATTCGAAAGTAGCAAGAGTGCATTAATTTACTTATTATTTATGTCAACTTGAATCAAGGGTGGCAGTAGTGATGATTGGGGGGGGGGGTATTAAAGATATTTACTTCCCTAGATTTGATTATCCACCCACCCCACTAAATTATGAAAAATATCATTTTTGGGGTATTTTTATTGAAAAATGATTTTTTTTTATCTGTATTGCAAAAACACGAGCATGAAATTACCCCCACACCTTTAATTTGAAAAATTAAAAGGCTGAAAGCTAGGACAAAACTAGGTCTACCCCCTGCAGCTGCTCAGACAGAGAGTTCGTGGCACAGAAAATTTTTTCCGCTAGATAGTGTAAAAATAAATTCAAATGTCTGGGGTCTGGTTGCAAGTTCGTGAGCCTGAGCTACCATTCCCCGTTTCTAGATTTCTTAGTAATAGATACAACAGCCTAAATACGGTTATAAATATTTAGTACTTTGTTGACCTCTATACCAATATACCTATCTTGTAGTTGATGATTCCTCCAGCTCAACAACAGTTATGCCACTGGCTTTCTGAGCATTAATATACAATTGGTAGCGTGTTTTGCTACTCAAAATAAAACAGTAAAACTCTAGAAAAATGGACAAGAAAAATACCATCTGTCTCAAGCTCTGAATTCAATAACCCAACACAAGGTCAAGTCTATGAGCATGGCAGTCAATGTAAATTGCATGTGGTACGATTACTTTAATAGGGGCTTGCACACCTGAATAATGGCCGCTCATCCCCCTGGCTTGGTATTGTCATAGAAAAATTGAAAAGCCATCAAAATTGCTCCCACCTTGTCGGTTGCTGAACAAAAAACCTGCCCCTTCCCCACTCTATCCTAAGTTTTCTTGAATTGGTAGGTCTGAGTTCCCTTTCAATGCTCAGATTTCTCTTGTATAGCTCTTATTTGTTTTGGTTTTTCATGTTTTTCTCACATTTTTTGTAATTAATTCAACTAAACTTTTCCGCAAGACGAGTTCTTCAAAGAAAAGTAAAGAGCTCTATTTAGCCAAAAATGAGCAGAAACATAGTCAGATAATCTTTCAGACGTAAAACTACCACAAAGCACTATTAATAAATAAATGAAACTCAAAACGAACAGAAATTAGAATAAATAGCCAATTCAAACTCAAAACGAACAGAAATTAACATGATTAGGTCTGACAACCCCCTTGCATTCTCAAGACCAGAACATAATTTGCGATCTACTGACAGAAAAAATAAAATAAAAAACAAATAACCGTGGATTGTCAGTTTAATTGACATATACTGATATTTATTTCTTAAATCTTTGATAATTTTTTTATTTATGAAAGTAAGAAAATTTAAAATATGTTTTGTTTTCAGTAAAGTGCAAATTATATTATGGTGTTGAGAAGGCATCGGGGGTTATCAGCCCTCCTCATGTTAATTTCTGCTCGTTCTAAATTTCACTCGGCTATCTATTATAATTTATGTTCCTTTTAAGTTTCATTTATTATTGATAGTGCTTTGTGCTAGTTATACGCTTGGAAGATTATTTGACTTTATTTCTGCTCATTTTTGGCTAAATAGAGCTCTTTACTTTTCTTTGAAAAACTCGTTTTGTGGACAAAGTTTATTATATTCATTTCCGTCCGTTTTTTATTGACAAATCTTTTTCATGGAAGAAAAAAATATTTAAAATCTTTCAGTTTTTTTTCTATAGGAATCCATAGTTTGGGTTAATATTTGTATGTTGGACAAACTTTTTCTACAATTTTTAATAAAAAAAAAAACTTAATATCATTCCCAAAAGATTCTATCTGTGCTCTATAACAACCTGAATACACTTACACTCTTGTTATTTATTTAAATTGTAAGACCAGAAGTAGTAATAGTAGTAACCCCAAAAGATTCAACTTAATAAGCAGATATATATTATTGGCAACCATACACAATTTTGTTTTTTATGAGCGTGAGCAATGTAATTGTAAATAGAAAAATCATTTTAAATAATCTAAATAAAAATATAAGTAGTGTTGACCTTTTAAATACTAAGGATATATCCATATTTGGAAGACAATTGGACTCCAGCCAGAATAACAGCACTCTATATTCTGAACCAAGGTGTAAAATGGCCTATGACGATAACAGAAGAGTAAGCCAAGAGATAAATGACAGAAATTCTATTTTTAATAAAGTTTCCTTTAGATTCAAGTGTATAAGTGAAATGTACATCTGTAATAATGTAACAGTTCAATTTTAATTACTGAACAACAATCAGTTGATATTATGAAGAATCTCGACAATGTTGTTAGCCATTTATACAATGTAAATTTATTCTATAATTAAATAATAAATTAAGATATAAATAAACATCATGTATTAAATACCTAACGTAACCTAGGTACCTTTTCCCCTCTTAACCCTCCTTCCCTCCCCCCCCCCAAAAAAAAAACGTTACCTAGGTACCCTTTTCTTTGATCATATTAATTTACTGGGCCTAGGCTGGGAATTTTAAATGTATAGGTGTTTTCGGTATAATACACAAGTACCAAACGAGGAGTATGGTCAATATTTATTTAAAGAGAGATAAAGGTTTCAAATATTATATGTATATCAACTAAGCTATGTATGAGAGAATAGTGGATCCATCAAGAGATATAAATGTAAGAAAAAAGATACCAAAAATGCTCTCTGACTCCATCTATTGAGAGTTGGATGTGCAAACGAATTAAACACTCGATTTTGACACTTTTTTACTTAGCAATATCCAATATGGTAATTTAGAATGTTGTCATTTAAAAGTTTCCATAACCTAAACAGATAAATTACCCAAATTATTAGTAAAAATTCTACTTTTCCTACTTATAGCTAACTTTAAAAAAGGGGTTATGTTATGAAAATTTTATTTTCTAAGATGTGTCTATAGGCTACAGTATGTCCCGGGAAAGTATTTTGAAGTAACTACCTCCACTCTTTCCCCTATAATTTCATGTTTCACTTTTAAACAAAATTTCTTCTATGTAATTCCAGCATAACATAGCGTTTTTTCTCTTTCAAAATATCACCTAAAACTGTTAAAAATACGTTGAACAAGGCCCTCTCCGAGTCACTTTAAAACGCTAGTAAAACGTTGAAACAATTTTGCCTACTTGCGGAACAAATAATCTTTGGCAAGCAAATTAACCTATAATTAAATTTTGTCTCCAAAGCCAAGTCTTTCCGAAGGCAGTTATAAACATCTCACGGAAACAAAAGATACTACGTGTCAGGGTTTATACTTCAATAATTCTTAATTTTCTCATAAATTTTGATGGATTAAGTTAAACTAAATAAATAAAAAAGATATTCAAAATCAGAATTAAAAGACAATTCGTTTGCTATGTAAATTGAATAGATTACAACGCCTCAAACAAACCTAAGAAATAACAATAAGGACTTTGTTTTATCATTTATTTATGCGGGTATATCAATCGTACTCTATGGTTGCTCATAGACATTACACGGCTGTCTCAGTGCAACACTATGGCTGGTTATCTATGCTACTTACTTTATTTTATATATTAAATCAGTAATTTTCAAAAAACTTTTTTTAAAAAACTTTTTTTTATAAATAGCGACACCTTTTCACTACCTCAACTGCTGCCATCTTTACACCTATAGTTATAGCGCAGGCCCTAAGTGAGCTTAAATAGACCTTACCTTTTTTTTATGTCTCTCTCACTATGCCCATGTGTCTGAGGGGGTGTTCTGCCATCTATAACTACAGGTGTAAAGATGGCAGCAGTTGAGGTAGTGAAAAGGTGTTGCCGTAAATAAAAAAAAAGTTTTTTCATCTCTTGGAGCTATGTGTCTTATGTTCAATAATACCTAGAAACAAGACTTAGAATATTTTTGTAGTGTTGTATCATGTTTTACCTTGTCAGTGTTAAATTCTGTTGATGTTTCAAAGTTCATTTTGGAATTTTTTATTGTTGAAATATAAGACTTTAAATATTTTTTGTAGTGTTGTGATGTGATTTATCTTACAACGGTTACATTCTCTTGATGAATCAGAGTTCAATTTGAAATTTTTTCGTTAAAATTTAAGACTTGGAATATTTTTCTAGCGTTGTGTCATGGTATACCATGTCACTGTTACATTTTATTTATGTTTAAAAGTTTATTTTGGAATTTATTCATTGTAATGTAAGACTTGGAATATTTTTTTAGCGTTGTGTTTTGGTTTACGCTATCACTGTTATATTCTGCTGATGTTTCAAAGTTCATTTTGGAATTTTTTCGTTGGAATGTAAGACTTGGAATATTTTTCTATCGTTGTGTCATGGTTTACCTTGTCATCGTTACATTCTGTTTATGTTTCAAAGTTTATTTTGGAATTTATTCATTGAAATATAAGACATTACAAAAAATTTTGTAGTGCTGAGTCGTGGTTTACCATGTCACACTGACATTCTGTTGATGTTTCAAAGTTAATTTTTGAATTTTTTCGTTGAAATTTAAGACTTGGAATATTTTATAGTGTTGTGTCGTGGTTTACCTTGTCACTGTTACATTCTGTTAATGTTTCAAAGTTCATTTGGGATTTTTTTGCTGAAACGTATGACTTCGAATTTGTTTGTAGTGTTGTGTTGTGGCTTACCATGTCTCTGTTACATTCTGTTGATGTTTCAAAGTTCATTTTGGAATTTTGTATTGTTGAAGTTTAAGACTAGGAATATTTTTGTAATGTTGTGTTGTGATTTACCCTGTAATTGTTACATTCTGTTCATGTTTAATTTATTTTATAATTTTTTACTGTAATGGGAGACTTAGAGTATTTTTATAGTTTTGTAATGTGGTTTACCTTGACACTGTTACATTCTGTTGATGTTTCAAAGTTCATTTTAGAATTTTTTGGTTGAAATGAAAGACTTGGAATATTTTTGTAGTGTTGTATCGTGGTTTATCTTGTCACTGTTACATTCTGTTGATGCTTCAAACTACATTTGGGAATTCTTTTGTTGAAATGTAAGACTTGGAAAATTTTTGTAGTGCTGTGTTGTAGTTTATCTTATCAATGTTACATTCTATTGATGGTTCAAAGTTCATTTTGGAATTTTGTTTCGTTGAAGTTTAAGACTTGAAACATCGTTAACGTTTCAAAGTTCCTTTTCGAATATTTTTGTTGAAATGTAAGACTTGAAATATATTTGTAGCGTTGTTTCGTAATTTAGGCTATCACTACTACATTCTGCTTATGTTCCAAAGTTCATTTTTGGAATTTTTTCGTTGAAATGTAAGACTTGGAATATTTTTCTAGTGTAGCGTCGTGGTTTACCATGTCACAGTCACATTTTGTTGATGTTTCAAAGTTCATTTGGGATTTTTTACGCTAAAAATGTAAGACCTGGAATATTTATATAGTGTTAATTCGGGGTTTACCTTGTCACAGTTGCATTCTGTTGATGTTTCAAAGTTCAGGCGAATTTTTGCTGAACTGTATGACTTCGAATATTTTTGTAGTGTTGTATTGTGGCTTAACATGACTCTATTATATTCCGTTGATGTTTCAAAGTTCATTTTGGAATTTTTTATTGTTAAAGTGTAAGACTTGGAATATTTTTATAATGCTGTGTTGTGGTTTACCCTGTCATTGTTACATTCTGTTCATGTTTCAAACTTCATTTCGGAATTTTTTCGTTGAAATGAAAGACCTCGAATATATTTGTATTGTTATGTTGTGGTTTACCTTGTTTCTGTTACATTCTGTTGATGTTTCAAAGTTATTTTTGAATTTTTTCACTGAAATGTATGACTTAAAAAATTTGTGTAGTGTTATGTTGTGGTTTACCTTGTCTCTGTTACATTCTGTTGATGTTTCAAAGTTCATTTTGGAAGTTTTTATTGGAATGAAAGACTTAGAATATTTTTATAGTGTTTTGTCATTGCTTACCTTGTCACTAATACATTCTGTTGATGTTTGAAAGATCCTTTTGGAATTTTTCATTGAAATTTAAAACTGGTAATATTTTTATTGTGTTGTGATGTGGTTCACCTTGACACTATTACATGCCATTTATGTTTCAAAGTTCATTTTGAAACTTTTTCGTTGAAAAGTAAGACTTGGAATATTTTTTGAATATTTTTGTAGTGTTTTATTGTGGGTTTACCTTGTCACTGTTAAGTGTTTTACCTAACAAAAAATATTTGTAAATATATACATATTTACATATTAAAAAAAATGCTTATTCTTTTTGATAAAAGGAGCAGAAGTTTAGGTTTTTGGATATCTGTTACATTTTTCCGTGCCAGGTATCATTTCAGGTACCCATTGAGCGAAATATCTAACTTCATCTTCAGGATCATGTACTGAATGCAGGTATTTCTTACATTTGAAGTCTTCTAAGCTGAATAATTTTATGTTTATATCACATTTTCTTAGTAAGAGCTTATCAGTAGGCACGTTTACCTTAACATAAACAGCTTGCACACTGAAAAACTGCATATTTCCTGAATTTCCTATTGTCAATGTTTTATTTCATAACCATTTTCATTACTTGTTCTAATGATTTTATCGTAAAAGTCGTTTCGATTTATAAAACTTAATGTTGGACACCATCTTTTTTATCGCGCTTAAAAATATTGTATTTGACGTTCCATTTATAGCTATAAACTTCACGGTGTTGTTCATCTAGTAATAAGAAAGCCGCTTCGAAAATAACACCAGTTGAGGAATATTTCAGTCCAATATATTCCGTGTCAATCACACCAAAAATAATAATAACTGAAAAAAACATTAAATTAAATAGATATGCAACGTTTCTGCCAATCTAACAAATACAGCACAATTTCCTAGAATAATTCATTTTCAGTAAAAAAAAAAATATGATGCATGTGTTTATTCTTCCATTGTGTGTGAATTACTGATTTAATATATGCAACAAGCTATGTAGGATCGACAACCAGCCATAGATTACCACTGGGACAGCCGCGTAGTGTCTATGAGTGAGTATAGAGTACAATTGATACAGCCGCATAAATAAAATAAAAAAATAAAACCTATTTTTTTTTTCTGTATCGATCAAGCAGTGTATTGTCTTTATTTTCATAGTTTAGATACTTCTCCTTGTCAGCATTCAATGCAACGATGATTTTATCCTGTTCACGCACTTTCTTCAAATATTTCATTTTCACTTTATTTAAAAATATGATGTAGGTCTTTATCTTTTCAATGTAGGAAAATTAATGATTTAATATCTACAATAAAGTAGGTAGTATCGAAAACCAGTCATAGAGTAGAACTAAGATAGCCGTGTAGTGTCTATGATCAACCATATAATACGATTGATGTAGCCGCATAAATAAATAAATAATAATTAAAAAATCCTTATCTTTATTTCTTATGTTTGTTTGAGGAGTTGCAATTTATTCAATATACGTATCATACGAATTTTCTTTTAATGGTGATTTTGAATATCTTTAATCTATTTCATTAAAGTTAATCCATAAAAATTTATGAGAAGATTCGGAATTATTGAAGTATAAACCCTGACATGTAGTATTTTTGTTTCTGTTAGATGTTTATAACTGCCTTCAGAGAGACCTGGCTTTGGAGACAAAATTTAATAGTAGGTTAATTCCCTTGCCAAAGATTATTTGTTCCTCAAGCATGCAAAATTACTTCATCGTTTCACTAGCGTTTTAAAGTGACTCGGTGAGAGCCTTGTTCAAGGTATATCTAACAAATTTAGGTGATATTTTGAAAGTGAAAAAACAATGTGTTTTGCTGAATTATATAGAAGAAATGTTGCTTAAAAGTGAAACATGAAAATATAGGGAAAAGTTTTGACGTAAGTACTTCAAAATACTTACCCGGCACATACTGTACCCTATAGACACATCTTAGAAAATTAAATTTACATAAAATAACCCGTATTTTTTAGATAGCTAGAAGTAGGAAACGGAGAATTTTTATTATTCATTTGGGTAGTTTGTCTGTTTAGGTTATGGAAACTTTTAAATGACAAAATTTTAAATTGACATATTTGATATTCTAAAGTAAAAAAGTGTCAAAATCAAATGTTTAATTCGTTCGCCCATCCAACTCTCAAAAGATGGGGTCTGAGGACAATTTTGATATCTTTTTTCTTACATTTATATCTCTTAATGGAGCCAATATTCCCTCATACATTGCTTAGATGATATGCAAATAATATTTCAAGCCTTTCTATCTGTTTATATAAATATTGACCATACTCCTCTTTTGGTAAATGTGTATTCTACAGACCACACCTATACATTTAAAATTCCCAGCCTAGGCCCAGCAAATTAATATGATCAAAGAAAAAGGTACGTAGATTACGTTGTTTTTGTGTGTGTTTTTTTTGGGGGGGGGGAGGGGGTTAAGAGGGAAAAAGGTACCTAGGTTACGTTAGGTATTTATCATATGTTATGTTTACTTATATCAAAATTGTTTTTTTATTATAAAATAAAGGTACATTGAATAATTGGTTAACAACATTGTCGAGATTCTCCATAATATCAACTGTTTCAGTAATTATAATTCACATTTTGTTGATGTTTCAAAGTTCATTTGGGAATTTTTACGCTGAACTATAAGACTTGGAGTATTTTTATAGTGTTAATTCGTGGTTTACCTTGTCACAGTTACATTCTGTTGATGTTTCAAAGTTCATTTGGGATTTTTTTGCTGAAATGTATGACTTCGAATTTGTTTGTAGTGTTGTGTTGTGGCTTACCATGTCTCTGTTACATTCTGTTGATGTTTCAAAGTTCATTTTGGAATTTTTTATTGTTGAAATGTAAGACATGGTATATTTTTTTAATGTTGTATTGTGGTTTACCCTGTCATTGTTATATTCTGTTGATGTTTCAAAATTCATTTTGGAATTTTTTATTGAAAGGGAAGAATTAGAATATTTTTATAGTGTTATGATGTGGTTTACCTTGACACTGTTACATTCTGTTGATGTTTCAAAGTTCATTCTGGAATTTTTTCGTTGAAATGAAAGACTTGGAATATTTTTATAGTGTTATGATAGGGTTTACCTGACACTGTTAAATTCTGTTGATGCTTCAAAGTTCATTTTGGAATTTTTTCGTTGTAATTTAAGACTTGAAATATTTTTGTAGTAGTGTGATGTAATTTACCTTATCATTGTTACATTCTATTGATGTTTCAAAGTTCATTTCGGAAGTTTGTTTCTTTGAAGTGTAAGACTTGCGACATTGTTAGTGTTTCAAAGTTCATTTTAAAATTTTTACGTTGAAATGTAAGACTTGGAATATTTTTGTAGCGTTGTGTCGTGATTTAAGCTATCACTGCTACATTCTGCTGATGTTCCAAAGTTCATTTATAGAATTTTTTCATTGAAATGTAAGACTTCGAATATTTTTCTAGTGTACTGGCGTGGTTTACCATGTCACAGTTACAATTTATTGATGTTTCAAAGTTAATTTTGGAATATATACGCTGAAATTTAAGACTTGGAATATTTTTATAGTGTTAATTCGTGGTTTATTTTGTCACAGTTACATTCTGTTGATGTTTCAAAGTTCATTTGGGAAGTTTTTGCTGAAATGTATGACTTCGAATTTGTTTGTAGTGTTGTGTTGTGGCTTACCATGTCTCTGTTATATTCCGTTGATATTTCAAAGTTCATTTTGGAATTTTTTATTGTTGAAGTGTAAGACTTGGAATATTTTTGTAATGCTGTGTTGTGGTTTACACTGTCATTGTTACATTCTGTTCATGTTTCAAAATTCATTTTGGAATTCTTTATTGTAATGGAAGACTTATAATATTTTTATAGTGTTGTATCGTGGTTTTTCTTTTCACTGTTAAATTCTGTTGATGCTTCAATTATCATTTTGGAATTTTTTCGTTGAAATGTAAAACTTGGAATATTTTTTTAGTGTTGCGATGCAGTTTACCTTATCATTGTTACATTCTATTGATGTTTCAAAGTTCATTCTGTAATTTTGTTCCGTTGAAGTGTAAGACTTGAAAAATTGTTAATGTTTCAAATGTAATTTTGGAATATTTTAGCTGAAATTAAAGACATGGGATATTTTTGTAGCATTGTGTCATGATTTAGGCTATCACTGCTACATTCTGCTGAAGTACCAAAGTTCATTTTTGGAAGCTTTTCATTGAAATGTAAGACTTGAAATATTTTTATAGTGTAGTGTCGTGGTTTACCCTGTCAAAGTTACATTTCTGTTTATGTTTAAAAGTTCATTTCTGAATTTTTACACTGAAATGTATGACTTCAAATATATTTGTATGTTGTGTTGTGGTTTACCTTGACACTGTTACATTCTGTTGTTGTTACCTTGACACTGTTACATTCTGTTGATGTTTCAAAGATCATTTTGGAATTTGTCATTGAAATGTAAAACTTGGGATATTTTTATAGTGTTGTGATGCGGTTGACTTTGAAATTGTTACATTCTGTTGAAGTTTCATAGCTGATGTTTCCAAGTTCATTTGGAATTTTTCGCCGAAATGTATGACTTCGAATATTTGTGTAGTGTTATGTTGTGGTTTACCTTGTCTCTGTTGCATTCTGTTGATGTTTCAAAGTTTATTTTTTATTTTTTTATTGTTAAAATGTAAGACTTAGAAATTTTTTTTAATATTATGTTGTAGTTTACCCTGTCATTGTTACATTCTATTGATGTTTCAAAGTTCATTTTGGAATTTCTTATTGAAATGAAAGACTTGGAATATTTTTATTGTGTTTTGTCATTGTTTACCTTGTCACTGTTACATTCTGTTGATGTTTGAAAGATCATTTTGGAATTTTTCATTGAAATTTAAAACTTGGAATATTTTTATATTGTTGTGATATGGTTGACCTTGACGCTATTACATTCTGTCGATATTTCAAAGTTCATTTTGAAATTTTTTCGTTGAAAAGTAAGATTGGGAATATTTTTGGAGTATTTTTGTAGTGTATTATCGTGGTTTTACCTTGTCACTTTTAAATTCTGATGATGCTCAAAAGTTCACTTGGGAATTATTTCGCTGAAATGTATGAATTTGAATATTTTATAGTGTTGTTTCGTGGATAACCTTGTCACTGTTACATTCTATTGATGTTTCAAAGTTCATTTTGGAATTTTTTCGTTGAAATTTAAGACTTGGAATGTTTTTGTATTATTGTGTCGTGATTTACCTTGTCACTGTCGCATTCTGTTGATGTTTAGGTTCATTTTGGAATTTTTTTGTTGAAATGTAAGACTTGGAATATTTTTGTAGCGTTGTGTCGTGGTTTAGATTATCACTGCTACATTCTGTTGATGCTTCAAAGTTCATTTTGGAATTTTTTCGTTGAAATGTAAGACTTAGAATATTTTATATTGTTATTTCGGGGGTTACCTTGTCACTGTTACATTCTATTGATGTTTCAAAGTTCATTTCGGAATTTTTCGTTGAAATGTAAGACTTGGAATATTTTTATAGTGTTATGTTGTGATTTACCTTGTCACTGTTACATTCTGTTGATGTTTCAAAGTTCATTTTGGTATTTTTCGTTGAAATGTAAGACTTGGAATATTTTTGTAGCGTCGTGTCATGGTTTGCCTTAAAACTGTTACATTCCGTTGATGTTTCAAAGTTCATATTGGAATTTTTTCATTGAAATGTAAGAATTGGACTATTTTTCTAGTGTTTTGTCATCGTTTACCTTGTCACTGTTACAATCTTTTAACGTTACAAAGTTTATTTTGGAATTGATTCATTGTAATGTAGGACTTGGAATATTTTCGTAGCGTTGCGTCGTGGTTTACGCTATCACTGTTATATCTGTTGATGTTTCAAAGTTTATTTTGGAATTTTTTCGTGTAAATGTAAGACTTAGAATATTTTTCTAGCGTTGTGTCATTTTTAACCTTGTAATTTTTACATTCTGTCTATGTTTCAAAGTTTCATTTGGAATTTATTAATTGAAGTGTAAGACTTCGAATATTTTTGTAGTGCTGAGTCGTGGTTTACCATTTCAAAGTTACATTCTGTTGATATTTCAAAGTTCATTTTTGATTTTTTTCAATGAAATGTAAGACTTAGAATATTTTTGTAGGGCTATGTCGTGGTTTTCCTTGTCACAGTTACATTCTGTGGATGTTTCAAAGTTCATTTTGGAATTTGTTGCTGAAATTTATGACTTAGAATATGTTGTAATGTTTTGTTGTGGTTTACCATTTCATTGTTATATTCTGATGATGTTTCAAAATTCATTTTCGGAATTTTTATTGAAATGGAAAACTTAGAATATTTTTATAGTGTTGTGATGTGGTTTATCTTTTTACTGTTAAATTATATTGATGTTTCAAAGATAATTTTGGAATATTTTCGTTGAAATTTAAGACTTGGAATATTTTTGTAGTGTTGTGATCTAGTTTACCTTATCATTGTTACATACTATTGATGTTTCAAACTTTATTTTGGAATTTTGTTTCGTTGAAGTGTAAGACTTGCAACATTGTTAATGTTTCAAAGCTCATTTTGGATTTTTTTTTGCTGAAATGTAAGACTTGGAATATTTTTCTAGTGTTATGTCAAGGTTTACCTTATCACTGTTACATTTTGTTTGTCTTTCAAATTTCATTTTGGAATTTATTCATTGAAATGTAAGACATGGAATATTTTTGTAGTGCTGAGTCGTGGTTTACCATGTCACAGTTACATTCTGCTGATTTTTCAAAATTCATTTGGAAATTTTTTGCTGGTTCGTGATTCACACTGTTTCTTCTGATGTGAAGGTATTTCTTGCTCCGGTCTCTTCTATCGGCGTGCTCTTTACGCCGTTGAACTGCGATTTCTACCATTAAAAAGTACAGGCGTCAAGAGGTGTCATACTGTCCGGCAGAAATTTGTTTTTATAATTTTCTGTTTATATAAAATAAATGAGTAAAATTATTCTGAAACTAAAAAACGGAATCATGAAAACTAGATATTAAACTGTTGGCTTAGGATACTGAACAACGCTAGCGATGGAAATACAATGGAAATACTATAAATGCAACAAAAAATTTGATTGATGGGTCAAAGCAAGGAGGAGAAGCCGAATAATACAACCAAGGAATTAGATTATTGGCCTAATAAATTGAAAAGCCCTAGTGATGAAAATCCACTTACAGGAAAATACAGGAAATCCAACAAACAAGATGGAAATCCAATAAGGATCATAAAATCCAACGTGTTGTTTTTTCAACAAATTGAAAATTCAATTCGTTAAGGGAATCCTGCATTTTGGTTTCTTAAGGAATTGGAAATTCAATCAGAATCAGGGAATGGTCTTTAACATTCAGTTGGATAATTTTCAGGTGTTAAAATTCAAAGTTTGTTGTTGATAAACATTATAAGCAAATTTTATTTTATCTCAAACATTTTTTTTACAGTCTACTATGCTGAACAAAATGGTTGTCTCAAAATTTCGACTAGATGCGTTTTGAAAATGAATGGGCTTGTGAATATGGCTGCTTGCCCTCCAATCTCTTTTTATTCAAGGGCACTAAATCTATTAATTTTGAATCGATTTAGTTCCTTTACAAGTTTCAATGATAATTCTAGTAGTCATAGAGTGGTGCTACCTATGATATTGCTTATTTGCTCTGTTCAAAATCTGCATGCATACAGTATTTTCGTTTAATTGAAATTAATTAAAAAAAAAACTTTCAAAAAAATGATTTTTTCAAAGAAAAGTGAAGGCTATTTTAAACTTAAGCTCAGTATAAAAAAATACCTGTTAAAATTTAAACTCAAAACGACCAGAAATTACTATTAAAGAATTAATGAAACCCTAAACAAACAGAAATTAAATAAACAGTCATAGCAAAAAACATACAACAAGTAATAATATAAATGAATTAATAGATCTTAAAGTGAGTAATGCTTAGACTGAATATGAAAATCAAGCTTAAAACGAAAAAAAATATTTTACTATTGAAGTATAAATGAAACTCAAAACAAACAGAAATTAAATAAACAATCAATGCAGACAAACATAATATACATATTAACATAAATGAATAAATAAATCTTAAAACGAGTGAAATTTATATTGAATATGCAAATCAAGCTTGAATGCCTTGAAATGAACGAAAATCACTACAAACAAGAATTTGGATATCGTCTTCTTCTCTTACTGTAAAAGTCTAAAACCTACTGAGTCACTGATCCTTTGTTGAAAAATATATACGTCTTGAACAGTCTCAGAAAGTAAAAAAAACATCAAACTGAATATTTGATATATAATATATTAATTGTTTAAAGATCCATCAGTTCTAAATTATATTAAACTGTAATTTTATTTCCATTTTTAATGCTGTAAGAACTGGAAAATAAAATATCTGGAACATAATTAGTTTTCAGTGAGGCACCAATAACGCAGTAATCTTTAGGTTTTTACAGTTAAGGAAGGAGACAATTTTAGGGGTCATGAACAATTTTAGAAGGAACTAATAAATTAAACTGAATATTTGATGTTTAATGATATTAATTGCTGAAAGCTCATCAGTTTTAAATTTTACTATAATTTTAATGTTTATTTTCAATATTAAGTACAAAGGCAATATCTGTAATACAATTCGTTTTCAGTGAAGCGCCAATGACGCAGTAGGTATAGGCCTTTATTTACAGTTAAGAAAGGAGGAAGTACCCAAACACTTGTTTGTAGTGAAACTAGATTCGTCTTGAACAACTTTAGAAATAACTAATAAATTAAACTGAATATTTTATGTATAATGATATTAACTACTGAAAGCAGATCTGTTCAAAATTTTTCTATTATTTTAATGTTTAGTTTCAATATTAAGTACAAAAGACAATATTTGTAATTAAAATGGATTTTCAGTAAAGCACCAATGACGCATTAAGTTTTAGACTTTTACAGTGAGAGAAGGAGGCAATACCCAAACTCTTGTTTGTAGTAATTTTTGTTCGTTTTAAGCTTGATTTGCATATTCAATTTAAGTTTCACTCGTTTTAAGATTGATTTATTAATTTACATTAATATCTATTGTATGTTTGTATGCATTGATTGTTTATTTAATTTCTGTTCGTTTTAAGTTTCATTTATACTTCAATAGCAAAATATTGTTTTTCGTTTTAAGCTTGATTTTATATTCAATTTAAGCATTACTCACTTTAAGATCTATTTATTCATTTATATTATTACTTGTTGTATGTTTTTACCCAAACTCTTATTTGTAGTGATTTTTGTTCGTTTCAAGCTTGATTTGCATATTCAATTTAAGTTATTCTTTAATAGTAATCTTCTGGTCGTTTTGAAGTTGAATTTTAACAGTTATTCATATCTGCCGAGCTTAAGTTTAAGATGACCTTTACTTTTCTTTGAAAAACTTATTTTTAGAAAGTTTTTTTTTTAATAAATTTTTGTTCGTTTTTGATTGCAAAATGTTCCAACTTTTTGAAAATTCCTTATTTCAAAATAAAACCTTTTTTTTAAATCAAATGTTCATCAAAGTACCAAAACTGGTATCAAATTAAGAATATAAAAGTGAAAAAATGGGTTTGTGTCAACCTCGGAGTTTTTATTATCTGATGTTTGAACTATTTTTAACAAAATGGCTATCTCAAAATTTGTATCGGATACCGGACCGGATGCCCTTTGAAAAAGTGGGATATGGGCTAGTTGCCTATTGATCGCTTTTGACTCTTAAAAAAGAACTAGATGTATCAATTTCCGATGAAATGAGCCCCCTTCAAAGTTAATACGACCAACCTTTCCACAAATATCTTATATTCTAATGTAAGGCAACTTACATAAGTTACAATCATTGCCCCAGGGGGTATGAAGGATTTCTCAACCCCTAAGTGATAGTAATTTAAATTTTGGACTATTTTGAACAAAATGGCTATTTCAAAATTTTCATAAGATACATTTAGGGGGGAAAAAATTTCAAGGGGGGGGGGGTGCGAGTTGCCCTCTGATCTCTTTTGACTCTTAAAAAGTGAACGAGAGCTATTAATTTCCAATCAAAAGAACCCTCTTCGAAGTATATAGCCTACGAGAATCCCTTCCATAAGAACCATATATACCCCAGAGTATTATTTTACAACGCCGGCCTCGGGGCTGTCGGGGGTTGCGTCGACACATCAGTTTTTTTTATATGACCTTTGAACTATTTTTAATGAAATGGTTATTTAAAATTTTTTATCACATAGGCTTGGGGAAAAAAGGGTATGTGTGTGTGGGGGGTCTAGTTGCCCTTGGATATCTTTTGACTCTTGAAAAGTGAGCTAGAACTTTCAATTTCCAATGAAATGAGCCCTCTTTGAAGTTTATGCGAGCATCTCTTTCATACGAACCATATACGCCCCCAGGATAACACTTACAACGCCTACCCCCCGAGACCTGTGGGGCTGTGTTGACATTGGAGATTTTGTTATCTAATTTTTTAGCAATTTTTAAAAACTGGCAATCTCAAAATTTGTAGCGGATGGGTTTGGGGGAAAGAGGGTGTGGGGGGGGGAACTAGTTGTCCTTAAAGCTCTTGACTCTTAAAAAGTGAACTGGAACTTTCAATTTCCAATCAAATGAGCCCTCTATGAAGTTTTTACGGGAAGAACTTTAGGGTATAACCTAGAACGCCCTTCCCCGGGCCCTGGGGGTTGTATTGACACCGGATTTTTTCTTATCCGACCTTTGAACTATTTTTATTAACAAAATGTCTATGTCAAAATTTTCATCAGGTGGATATGGAAAAATAAGGTTTGGAGGGTGGGGAGGGGGTAAGTTGCCCTCGGATCTCTTTTGACTATTAAAAAGTGAACTCAAACTTGCAATTTCCAATCAAATGACTTCTCTCTGAAGTTTATACGAGTATCCCTTTCATAAGAACCATATATGCCCCAGGGCATAACTTAAAACGCCTTCCCCCAGGCCCTGGGAGGTTGTGTCGACACCTGAGTTTTTGTTATCTGAATTTTGAATAATTTTTAACTTAATGGCTATCTCAAAATTTTTATCGGATGCATTCGGAGAAAGGGGCGTGGGGGGGACTTGTTGCCCTCCAATTGCTTTTTACTCTCAAATTTTGACTCCAATCAAATGAGCCCTCTCTGAAGTCTATACGAGTTTTGTTACATAAGAACTATTTATTCCCCCAGGGCATAACTTACAACGCCTGCCCTCGGGCCCTGGGGGGCTGTGTTGACCTCGGAGCTTTTCTTATATGGTCTTTGAACCATTTTAGGAAAAAATGGCTATCTCAAAGTTCTTATCAGATGGGTTTGAGAAAAAAGGGAGTGGATGGGGGGGGGGCTAGGTGCCCTCCAATATCTTTTGACTCTTAAGAATTTGAACTATAATTTTCAATTTCTATTCAAATGAACCCTCTCTGAAGTTTATACGATCCATAAGAACCATATATGCCCCCAGGATATAACTTGCAATGCCTGCCACAGGGCCCTGGGGGGATGTGTCGACACCAGAGTTTTGTTATATGATCTAGGAACTATTTTTAACAAAATAGCTGTCTAAAAATTTTTATCAGATGCATTTGGAAAAAAAAATACGTGGGATGGGGGAGGGCTGGTTACCTTCCAATATCTTTTGATGCCAGTCAAATGAGCAATCTCTGAAATTTATAAGAGCATCCCTTTCATAAGAACCACATATGCCCCAGGGCATAACTTGTAACCCTTGCCCTGCTCAAAGAGGTGTCCTACTCAAAGATATAATTTTCAGAACATTCAACTATGTTGAACAAAATGGCTATCTCAAAACTTTGATTGGATGTATTTGGGAAAATGGTAGGCGTGGAAGGGGTGTTAGTTGCTTTCCCATCACTTTCGACAATTGAAAAGGGCACTAGCCTTTTGAATTTCTAATTGAATAAGCCCTTTTTGAAGTTTCTACGACAACGTTTTTTATAAAAACCTTATATGCCCTCAGGGCGTAACTTACAACCCTTGCCCTGAGGGCTGTGGGAGGGTGGGGGGGGGATTGTTATCCTCAAAGACCTAATTTCCAGAATTTTCAACTGCATTGAACAAAATGGCCATCTCAAAATTTTGGTTGGATGTGTTTAGGGAAAAGTGGGTGTAAAAGGGGGGCTAGTAGCCCTCAGATCACTTTCAACTATTAAAAAGGGCACTAGCCCTTTGAATTTCCAATCGAATGAGCCCTTTTTGAAGTTTCTAAGACAGAGCTTTCAATAAAAAGCTTATATGTCCCCAGAGTAAAACTTACAGCCCTTGCCCTGAGGGTTGTGTGGGGAGTTTCCTCCTCAAAAACATAATTTCTATGTGAAAATCAACTACGTACAACAAAATGGCAATCTCAAAATTTTGATTGGCTGTGTTTGAGAAAATGGTGGGCGTGGAAGGGGTGTTATTTGGCTTCCAATCACTTTTGACCCTTTAAAAGGGCACTAAAACTCTCAATTTCCAATCGAATGTGCCCCCTTTAAAGTTTGTACGACGATCCCTTCTATATGTAGTGCCTCTGGGGAAAAAAAAATAAATAAATAATAAAACAATGGATTCGTATGGCCTTTACTATAGGCAACGCTATGGCGTTGCCTCTGAATCCTCCTAAACATTCCCTAAAAATTTCAGCTTGATACCCTTAGTGTCATTAGTTACAATAACTGTAGTGGTAGTATTAAAAGCATATACATAGTGCCTTCTGGCTAGTTCAAAATCCCCCACAACTTCACCTTGAAGAAATAACTTAAAACATAAGTTGTTCTTCAGATAGTTCTTTGTCACGTTTTTGAAAGTTCACAAGCTCATAGTTTGTTTTGATTTATTCCAACATCTGCCTAAATATTCCTTAAAAGCTTCACCTTAATGCCCTTAGCTTGCGCAGTCGCAATTGGTATAGTAGCATTAGTAGCTGTATGCGCATAGCACCTTTGGTTTCATCACATCCACTTCAACACACGCTGGAAGTTTCAGCTTAATATGGTTAACCGTTCATGAAGCATTTCTGATGCGTCTGCTTGACAACCTGCGTGGGCATACTCTGTTACGAATTAGTTTCATGAAGTTTCTATACACCCCATAATCTTCGCCTTAATTTCCATACTTTTGATAACAGTAGTAGCAGTAGAATTAATTGCAGTAGCCTAAGCTTTAGTAGCTGTAGTTGTAATAGAAGTAGTAACAATAATAACAGCAGTAGTAGCATGAGTAGAAGCAGTAGCATTAGGATGCAAATGTTTTCTTTAGGTTAATTGAACATCCCTTGCAACAAGCCCTTTTATTTCCAACTTCAAACACCAAACTCTTCCTAATATATTGCTGTTACAACATTTTCACAACCGGCATTACATACGATGTGTTGTGTTTCAGTTCACATTCCCCCTCAAAACTCCTTGAAAATTTCACCTTCATACCCTTATGCATAGTAGAAATAGTCGTCATAGTAGTAGTAGCAGAACCCCCTTATTGAATACTGATACTACATAATTTATTCATGGTTTATTGATCCACTAATGGGTCAATGACGCCTTTTTCAAGGTCAATCAGGGTATGTTTCTAAGTGTATTGACTCCGGGACGAAGTTTGGACATGCGCACTGAATATTAACGGGGCAATGTATTGATCCACGAAGGGGATCTAAATTTCTGAGAAATTGATTTAAATAATCGGCGGGGAATTCTATCATGAGAGGATTTCATTTTTAAATATGGCTTCTCAGGTCTTTAGGTCTGAGAGATAAATTAATATTTTATTTTTATATATGGTTTTTAGGTCTGAGAGATAAATTAATATTCTATCGAAACCATAATAGTGTAAGTAGGAACCCCTTAGATTTCTTAAGAAATTCATACGAGATCAAAACAGATTGAATATATTTTACGCATGAAATGGTTTCCTTGGAATTTCAAATGTGACAGCGCAGGGATACCGAAACAAAAGAACACACGGAAATTACTTTTAGGGGATTATTTGGGCGAAAACAAATTAATCAACATTTTAAGGATTTTTTGGGTGAAACAGTTTGAGACATTTTAGAAGATGATTTTGGGTGAAACTCTGTGGTCATTATAATACACAAGTTCCATTTGAACAGTGTTGTAAGGTCCTTTACCCAAACCCCAAAGGGGCCCGCCAAACTTTTTTGCCCCCCCCCCGATTTTTTTTACACTTTTTTTTGGCGCGCTTGAGACACATAAGGGCCCCCCTCCCCCCAATCCCCCCCAAAGGGCCCCCTCCCCCAGGCCCCCAAAGAGCCTCCCTCCCCCCGACCCCAAAACGGCCCCCTCCCCTAGGTCCCCCAAAAGCCCCCCTCCCCCGGGCCCCGTTCATGTTTTTTTAATACTTTTTTTTGCGCACTTGACAAAACGAGGGGCCCCCCTCACCCACAACTTTACTTTACGACTTTTTGCATACCCCAACATAAAGTAATACTTTTCAAAAGGCTTTATTATATCATTTCAGAACAAGTTCTTTACGTAATGTCCTTCCTAAACCAATTTTACAACTTGAAGTACTCGTCTTTTTCACCCACAACTTTACTTTACGACTTTTTGCATACCCCACCCTCAAGCGATACTTTTAAAAAGGCTTTATTATATTATTTGAGAACAAGTTCTTTACGTAATGTCCCTCCTAAACTAATTTTACAAGTGAAAGTACTCACCCTTTTTCATCCACATCTTTACTTTCCGACTTTTTGAACACCCCAACATCAAGCAATACTTTTCAAAGGCTTTATTATATTATTTCAGAACAAATTCTTTACGTAATGTCACCCTTTTCGCACACAACTTTACTTTACGACTTTTTGCATACCCCAACACCAAGCAGTACTTTTCAAAAGGCTTTATTAAATTCTTTCAGAACAAGTTTGGTACGTAATGTCCCTCCTAAACCAGTTTTACAAATTGAAGTACTCATCTTTTTCACCCACAACTTTACTTTACGACTTTTTGCATACCCCAACACCAAGCAATGCTTTCAAAAGGCTTTATTATATCTTTTCAGAACAAGTTATTTATGTAATGTCCCTCCTAAACCAATTTTACAACTTTAAGTACTCATCTTTTTCACCCAAAACTTTACTTTACAGCTTTTTGAATCCCCCAACACCAAGCAATACTTTTCAAAAGGTTTTATTATATCTTTTCAGAACAAGTTGTTTACGTAATATTCCTCCTAAACCAATTTTACAACTTGAACTACTCATCTTTTTATCCCATAACTTTACTTTAAGACTTTTTGCATGCCCTAACATCAAGCAATACTTTTCAAAAGGCTTTATTATACATTTTCAGAACAAGTTCTTTACTTAATATCCTTCCTAAACCAATTTTACAAGTTGAAGTACTCATCTTTTTCACCCACAACTTTACCCTATGACTTTTTGAATAACCAAATACCAAGAAATACTTTTCAAAAGGGTTTATTATATCTTTTCAGAACAAGTTCTTTACGTAATATCCCTCCAAAACCAATTTTACAAGTTGAAGTACTCATCTTTTTCACCCACATCTTTACTTTACGACTTTTTGCATACCCCAACATCAAGCAATACTTTTCAAAAGGCTTTATTATATTATTTCAGAACAAGTTCTTTACGTAATGTCCCTCCTAAACCAATTTTACAACTTGAAGTACTCACCCTTTTCACACACAATTTTACTTTATGGCTTTTTGAATACTCTAACACCAAGCAATACTTTTCAAAAGGCTTTATTATATTTTTTCAGAACAAGTTCTTTACGTAATTTCCCTTCTAAACCCATTTTACAACTTGAAGTACTCATCTTTTTCACCCACAACTTTACTCTACGCTTTTTGTATACCCCAACACCAAGCAATACTTTTCAAAAGGCTTTATTATATTATTTCAGAACAAGTTGTTTACGTAATATTCCTCCTAAACCAATTTTACAACTTGAACTACTCATCTTTTTCACCCATAACTTTACTTTAAGACTTTTTGCATGCCCTAACATCAAGCAATACTTTTCAAAAGGTTTTATTATATCTTTTCAGAACAAGTTATTTACGTAATGTCCCTCCTAAACCAATTTTACAACTTGAAGTACTCATCTTTTTCACCAACAACTTTACCTTACGGTTTTATGCATACCCAACACCAAGCAATACTTTTCAAAGGCTTTATTATATCTTTTCAGAACAAGTTATTTACGTAATGTCCCTCCTAAACCTATTTTACAAGTTGAAGTACTCATCTTTTTCACCCACATCTTTACTCTACGGCTTTTTGTATACCCCAACAGCAAGCAATACTTTTCAAAAGGCTTTATTATATTATTTCAGAACAAGTTCTTTACGTAATGTCCTTTCCTAAACCAATTTTACAACTTGAAGTACTCACCCTTTTCACACACAATTTTACTTTATGGCTTTTTGAATACTCTAACACCAAGCAATACTTTTCAAAAGGCTTCATTATATTTGTTCAGAACAAGTTCTTTACGTAATTTCCCTTCTAAACCCATTTTACAACTTGAAGTACTCATCTTTTTCACCCACAACTTTACTCTACGCTTTTTGTTTACCCCAACACCAAGCAATACTTTTCAAAAGGCTTTATTATATTATTTCAGAACAAGTTCTTTACGTAATGTCCTTCCTATACCAATTTTACAACTTGAAGTACTCACCCTTTTCACAAACAACTTTACTTTATGGCTTTTTGAATACTCTAACACCAAGCAATACTTTTCAAAAGGCTTTATTATATTTTTTCAGAACAAGTTCTTTACGTAATTTCCCTTCTAAACCCATTTTACTACTTGAAGTACTCATCTTTTTCACCCGCAACTTTACTTTACGACGTTTTGCATACCCCAGCACCAAGCAATACTTTCAAAAGGCTTTATTATATTTTTTCCGAACAGGCTCTTTACGTAATTTCCCTTCTAAACCAATTTTACAACTTGAAGTACTCATCATTTTCACCCACAACTTTACTTTACAGCTATTTGAACACCCCAACACCAAGCAATACTTTCAAAAGGCTTTATTATATCTTTTCAGAACAAGTTCTTTACGTAATATTCCTCCTAAACCAATTTTACAACTTGAACTACTCATCTTTTTCACCCATAACTTTACTTTAAGACTTTTTGCATGCCCTAACATCAAGCAATACTTTTCAAATGGCTTTATTATACCTTTTCAGAAAAAGTTATTTACGTAATTTCCTTCCTACACCAATTTTACAACTTGAAGTACTCATCTTTTTCACCCACAAATTTACCTTATGACTTTTTTAATAACCAAATACCAAGAAATACTTTTCAAAGGCATCATTATATATTTTCAGAACAAGTTCTTTACGTATTGTCCCTCCTAAACCAATTTTACAAGTTGAAGTACTCATCTTTTTCACCCACATCTTTACTTTACGGCTTTTTGTATACCCCAACAGCAAGCAATACTTTTCAAAAGGCTTTATTATATTATTTCAGAACAAGTTCTTTACGTAATGTCCTTTCCTAAACCAATTTTACAACTTGAAGTACTCACCCTTTTCACACACAATTTTACTTTATGGCTTTTTGAATACTCTAACACCAAGCAATACTTTTCAAAAGGCTTTATTATATTTTTCAGAACAAGTTCTTTACGTAATTTCCCTTCTAAACCCATTTTACAACTTGAAGTACTCATCTTTTTCACCCACAACTTTACTCTACGCTTTTTGTATACCCCAACACCAAGCAATACTTTTCAAAAGGCTTTATTATATTATTTCAGAACAAGTTCTTTACGTAATGTCCTTCCTATACCAATTTTACAACTTGAAGTACTCACCCTTTTCACAAACAACTTTACTTTATGGCTTTTTGAATACTCTAACACCAAGCAATACTTTTCAAAAGACTTTATTATATTTTTTCAGAACAAGTTCTTTACGTAATTTCCCTTCTAAACCCATTTTACTACTTGAAGTACTCATCTTTTTCACCCGCAACTTTACTTTACGGCTTTTTGCATACCCCAGCACCAAGCAATACTTTTCAAAGGCTTTATTATATCTTTTCAGAACAAGTTATTTTCGTAATGTCCCTCCTAAACCAATTTTACAACTTGATGCACTCATCCTTTTCACCCACAACTTTACTTTACAGCTTTTTGCATACCCCAGTACCAATCAATACGTTTCAAAGGCTTTATTATATCTTTTAAGAACAAGTTCTTTACGTAATGTCCCTCCTAAACCTATTTTACAAGTTGAAGTACTCATCTTTTTCACCCACATCTTTACTCTACGGCTTTTTATATACCCCAACAGCAAGCAATACTTTTCAAAAGGCTTTATTATATTATTTCAGAACAAGTTCTTTACGTAATGTCCCTCCTAAACCAATTTTACAAGTTGAAGTACTCACCCTTTTCACACACAACTTTACTTTATGGCTTTTTGAATACTCTAACACCAAGCAATACTTTTCAAAAGGCTTTATTATATTTTTTCAGAACAAGTTCTTTACGTAATTTCCCTTCTAAACCCATTTTACAACTTGAAGTACTCATCTTTTTCACCCACAACTTTACTCTACGCTTTTTGTATACCCCAACACCAAGCAATACTTTTCAAAAGGCTTTATTATATTATTTCAGAACAAGTTCTTTACGTAATGTCCTTCCTATACCAATTTTACAACTTGAAGTACTCACCCTTTTCACAAACAACTTTACTTTATGGCTTTTTGAATACTCTAACACCAAGCAATACTTTTCAAAAGGCTTTATTATATTTTTTCAGAACAAGTTCTTTACGTAATTTCCCTTCTAAACCCATTTTACTACTTGAAGTACTCATCTTTTTCACCCGCAACTTTACTTTACGACGTTTTGCATACCCCAGCACCAAGCAATACTTTCAAAAGGCTTTATTATATTTTTTCCGAACAGGCTCTTTACGTAATTTCCCTTCTAAACCAATTTTACAACTTGAAGTACTCATCATTTTCACCCACAACTTGACTTTACAGCTTTTTGAACACCCCAACACCAAGCAATACTTTCAAAAGGTTTTATTATATCTTTTCAGAACAAGTTGTTTACGTAATATTCCTCCTAAACCAATTTTACAACTTGAACTACTCATTTTTTTCACCCATAACTTTACTTTAAGACCTTTTGCATACCCTAACACCAAGCAATACTTTTCAAAAGGCTTTATTATATCTATTCAGAACAAGATATTTACGTGATGTCCCTCCTAAGCCAATTCTAAAAATTGAAGTACTCATCTTTTTCACCCACAACTTTACCTTACCGTTTTTTGCATACCCCAACACCAAACAATACTTTTCAAAGGCTTTATTATATCTTTTGAGGACAAGTTCTTTTCTTAATATCCCTCTTAAACCTATTTTAAAACTTAAAGTACTCATCTTTTTCACCCACAACTTTACTCTACGGCTTTTTGTATACCCCAACAGCAAGCAATACTTTTCAAAAGGCTTTATTATATTATTTCAGAACAAGTTCTTTACGTAATGTCCCTCCTAAACCAATTTTACAAGTTGAAGTACTCACCCTTTTCACACACAACTTTACTTTATGGCTTTTTGAATACTCTAACACCAAGCAATACTTTTCAAAAGGCTTTATTATATTTTTTCAGAACAAGTTCTTTACGTAATTTCCCTTCTAAACCCATTTTACAACTTGAAGTACTCATCTTTTTCACCCACAACTTTACTCTACGCTTTTTGTTTACCCCAACACCAAGCAATACTTTTCAAAAGGCTTTATTATATTATTTCAGAACAAGTTCTTTACGTAATGTCCTTCCTATACCAATTTTACAACTTGAAGTACTCACCCTTTTCACAAACAACTTTACTTTATGGCTTTTTGAATACTCTAACACCAAGCAATACTTTTCAAAAGGCTTTATTATATTTTTTCAGAACAAGTTCTTTACGTAATTTCCCTTCTAAACCCATTTTACTACTTGAAGTACTCATCTTTTTCACCCGCAACTTTACTTTACGACGTTTTGCATACCCCAGCACCAAGCAATACTTTCAAAAGGCTTTATTATATTTTTTCCGAACAGGCTCTTTACGTAATTTCCCTTCTAAACCAATTTTACAACTTGAAGTACTCATCATTTTCACCCACAACTTTACTTAACAGCTTTTTGAACACCCCAACACCAAGCAATACTTTTCAAAGGCTTTATTATATCTTTTAAGAACAAGTTCATTAAGTAATGTGCCTCCTAAACCAATTTTACAACTTAAAGTAATCATTATTTTCACATACAATTTTACTTTACAGCTTTTTTAATACCCCAACACCAAGCAATACTTTTCAAACGGCTTTGTTATATCTTTTCAGAACACGTTATTTACGTAATTTCCCTCCTAAACAAACTTCACAACTTGAAGTACTCATTTTTTTCACCCACAACTTTACTTTACGATTTTTTGTATACCCCAACACCAAGCAATACTTTTCAAATAGCTTTATTATATCTTTTTAGAACAAGTTTTATACGTATTGTCCCTCCTAAACCAATTTTAAAAGTTGAACTACTCATCTTTTTAACCCACAACTTTACTTTACGGCTTTTTGCACAACCCAACACCAAGAAATACTTTTCAAAGGCTTTATTATATCTTTTCAGAACAAGTTCTGTACGTAATTTCCCTCCTAAACCTATTTTACAAGTTGAAGTAATCATCTTTTTCACCCACAACTTTACTTTAGGGCTTTTTGTATACCCCAACACCAAGCAATACTTTTCAAAATGCTTTGTTATATTGTTTCAGAACAAGTTTTTTACGTAATTTCCTTCCTAAACCAATTTTACAACTTGAAGTATTCAGCCTTATCACACAGAACTCTACTTTATGGCTTTTTGAATACTCCAACACCAAGCAATACTTTTCAAAAGGCTTTATTATATTTTTTCAGAACAAGTTCTCTACGTAATTTCCCTTCTAAATCCATTTTACAACTTGAAGTACTCATCTTTTTCACCCACAACTTTACTTTACGACTTTTGCACACCCCAACACCAAGCAATACTTTCAAAAGGCTTTATTATAGCTTTTCAGAACAAGTTCTTTACGTATTGTCCCTCCTACACCAATTTTACAGCTTGAAATACTCATCTTTTTCACCCACAACTTTACTTTAGGACTTTTTGCATACCACAACACCAAACAATACTTTTCAAAGGCTTTATTATATCTTTTAAGAATAAGTTCTTTACGTAATGTCCTTTCTAAACCAATTTTACAACTTGAAGCACTCATCTTGTTCACCCACAACCTTACTTTACGACTTTTTGCATACCCAACATTAAGCAATACTTTTCAAAGGCTTTATTATATATTTTCAGAACAAGTTCTGTACGTAATGTCCCTCCTAAACCAGTTTTACAACTTGAAGTACTCATTCTTTTAACCCACAAATTTACTTTACAACTTTTTTGCACACCACAAAATCAAGCAAGGTTCCACTACAGTTCAGATTTTTCCCCAAAGACATAAATTTAAAGTTCTCCTCCAAATTTTTTTTAAAGATAGAAAAAGTTATATATTGATCGTGAATATTTCACCATGACGATAAGGAGCTCCAATTTAATTATGAGATTTTTTCCAAAGTCATAGAAAAATTTAAAGCTCTGTTCTAAATTTTAGCGTTGAAGATAGGAAAAGTTATACTATGATTTTGAACGTTTTCCTTGAAGATAAAAAGTTCCATTTTAATTCTAATTTTATCTATGAGAAGAAATAAGTTACAGATCAATTCTTTTTTTTTCCAGAGAAAATAAAAATTTTCCACCTCAGTTCAGATTTTTTTCAAAGAGATGAAAAAATTTAAAGTACTGTTCCAAATTTTTCATAGAAGATAGAAAAAGTTATACTCTGATCGTGAAAAGTTAGCTCAATTCTGAACTTTACCAAAGAACTTACACTTCAATTCTTATTTTTCCAGAAAAAATAAATAGCTTCCACTTCAGTTCTTAATTCCCCAAAGACATAAGAAATTAAAGTTCTATTCTAAATTTTCCCATAGAAAATAGAAAAACTTATACCATGGTTGTGAATATTTTCCATGAAGATAAAAAGTTTCAAAAAGTTTAAGAACTGAAGTAGAATCATTTTTTCATTTTCTTTGGTAAAATTCAGAATTGAGTTAACTTTTTCTCTTCTTTAAGAAAACTCAGAAGGGATCTTGAACATTTTGCACTTCTTCGAGAAAACTCAGAATTAAAGTGTATCTCATTATCGTCATGGCGAATATTCGCGATCAAAGTATAACTTTTTTTCAATCTTCTAAGAAAAATTTTGAAGAGAAGTTTAAATTTTTCATCTCTTTGAGAAAAATTGGAATTGAAATTAAGAAAATTTAGAATTAAAATGAAACTTTTTATCTTCATGGAAAATATTCAAAATCATAGTATAACTTTTCCTATCTTCCACTGAAAAATTTAGAACAGAAGTTAAAACTTTGTACCTCCTTGAGAAATTAAGAGCTGAAGTGGAAGCTTTTTCATTTTCTTTGGTAAATTTCAGAATTGAGCTAACTTTTTCTCTTCTTTAAGAAAATTCAGAAGAGAACTTGAACATTTTGCACTTCTTCGAGAAAACTCAGAATTAAAGTGTAGCTCCTTACCGTTAAAGCGAATATTCATTGTCAAAGTGTAGCTTCTTTATATCTTCTACGAAAAATTTGGAACAAAACTTGAAGTTTTCTTCACTTCTTTGAGAAAATATGTAATTAAAGCTGAACTTTTTCTCTTCTTGTAGGAAAAATTCAGAATTGATGTATCTAGGGTAAAATTTAGAACAGAACTTTAAATTTTTTCATCTCTTTGAGAAAAATCTGAAGTGAAATTAAAAGAATTTAGAATTAAATTGAAACTTTTTATCTTGAAGGAAAATATTCACAATCAAAGTATAGACTTTCGTATACTCGACGGAAAGATTTCGAACAGATCTTTAGATTTTTATGTCATTTCAGAAATTAAGAACTGAAGTGGAACTTTTTTATTTCTTGAAAAATAGAATTGATCTGTAAGTTTTTTGGTAATTCCGAATTGAGCTAACTTTTGACAATCAATGTATAACTTTTTCTATCTTCTATGAAAAATTTGGAACAGTGCTTTAAATTTTTTCATCTCTTCGAGAAAAATCAGAAGTGAAGGGGTATACTTTTTGTATACCCCAACACCAAGCAATACTTTTCAAATGGCTTTATTATACCTTTTCAGAAAAAGTTCTTTACGTAATGTCCCTCCTAAACCAATTTTACAACTTGAAGTACTCATATTTTTCACACACAACTTTTACTTTACGACTTTTTGCATACCCAAACACCAAGAAATACTTTTCAAAGGCTTTATTATATCTTTTCAGAACAAGTTCTGTACGTAATTTCCCTCCTAAACCTATTTTACAAGTTGAAGTACTCATCTTTTTCACCCACAACTTTACTTTAGGGCTTTTTGTATACCCCAACACCATGCAATACATTTCAAAAGGCTTTATTAAATTATTTCAGAACAAGTTTTTTACGTAATTTCCTTCTAAAACCAATTTTACAACTTGAAGTATTCATCCTTTTCACACACAACTTTACTTTATGGCTTTTTGAATACTCCAACACCAAGCATTACTTTTCAAAGGGCTTTATTATATTTTTTCAGAACAAGTTCCTTATATAATTTCCCTTCTAAACCCATTTTACAACTTGAAGTACTCATCTTTTTCACCCACAACTTTACTTTACGACTTTTGCATACCGCAACACCAAGAAATACTTTCAAAAGGCTTTATTATAGCTTTTCAGAACAAGTTCTTTACGTAATGTCCCTCCTAAACCAATTTTACAACTTGAAGTACTCATCTTTTTCACCCACAACTTTACTTTGCGAGTTTTTGCATACCACAACACCAAGCAATACTTTTCAAAGGCTTTGTTATATCTTTTAAGAACAAGTTCTTTACGTAATGTCCTTCCTAAACCAATTTTACAACTTAAAGTACTCATCTTGTTCACCCACAACTTTCCTTTACGACTTTTTGTATACCCAACACTAAGCAATACTTTTCAAAGGCTTTATTATATATTTTCAGAACAAGTTCTTTACGTAATGTCCCTCCTAAACTAGTTTTACAACTTGAAATACTAATCCTTTTCACCCACATTTTTACTTTACAACTTTCTGCACACCACAAAATCAAGCAAGGTTCCACTTCAGTTCAGATTTTTCCTGAAAGACATAAATTTAAAGTTCTCCTCCAATTTTTTTTTAAAAGATAGAAATAGTTATACATTGATCGTGGATATTTCACCATGACGATAAGGAGCTCCACTTTAATTAGGAAATTTTTCCCAAGGTCATAAGAAAATTTAAAGCTCTGTTCTAAATTTTAGCGTTGAAGATAGGAAAAGTTATACTATGATTTTTAATGTTTACCTTGAAGATTAAAAGTTCAATTTTAATTCTAATTTTATCTATGAGAAGAAATAAGTTACAGATCAATTGTATTTTTTTCCAGAGAAAATAAAAATTTTCAACTTCAGTTCAGATTTTTTTTCAAAGAGATCAAAAAATTTAAAGTACTGTTCCAAATTTTTCATAGAAGATAGAAAAAGTTATACTCTGATCGTGAAAAGTTAAGTCAATTCTGAACTTTACCAAAGAACTTGAACTTCAATTCTAATTTCTCCAGAGAAAATAAAAAGCTTCCACCTTTGTTCTTAATTCCCCAAAGACATAAGAAATTAAAGTTCTTTTTCTAAATTTTCCCATAGAAAATAGAAAAAGTTTTACCATAGTTGTGAATATTTTCCATGAAGATATAAAGTTCCACTTTTATTTTAAATTTTCTCAACGAAGTGGGTGAAGTTCAAGCTCTTTTCAGAACTTACTCAATGAAAAAGAAATTAGTTACAGATCAATTCTATTTTTTTCCAAAGAATATAAAATAATTCAGCTTCACTTCTGATTTTTCTAAAAGAGATGAAAAAATTTAAAGTACTGTTCGAAATTTTTCATAAAAGATAGAAAAAGTTATACATTGATTGTGAAAAGTTGGCTCAATTCGGAATTACCAAAGAACTTACAGATCAATTCTATTTTTCAAGAAATAAAAAGGTTCAACTTCACTTCTTAATTTCTCAAATGACATAAAAATTTAAAGTTTTGTTCTAAATTTTTCCATGGAAAATAGAAAAAGTTATACTATGATTGTGTATATTTTCCATGAAGATTAAAAAGTTTCACTCTTATTCTAATTCTTTATAATTTCACTTCAGATTTTTCTCAAAGGGATGGAAAAATTTTAAGTTCTGTTCTAAATTTTACCCTAGATACATCAATTCTGAATTTTTCCTACAAGAAGAGAAAAAGTTCAGCTTTAATTACATATTTTCTCAAAGAAGTGAAGAAAACTTCAAGTTCTGTTTCCAATTTTTCGTAGAAGATAGAAAAAAGTTATACTTTGATCGTGAATATTCGCCATGACGATAATGAGCTAAACTTTAATTCTGAGTTTTCTCGAAGAAGGGCAAAATGTTCAAGTTCTCTTTTGAATTTTCTTAAAGAAGACAGTTATCTCAATTCTGAAATTTACCAGAGAAAATGAAAAAAGCTTCCACTTCAGTTCTTAATTTCTCAAAGACATAAAAATTGTAAGTTCTGTTCTAAATTTTTCTGTGGAAGGTAGGAAAAGTTATACTATGATTGTGAATATTTTCCATGAAGATAAAAAGTTTCGTTTTAATTCTAAATTTTCTTAATTTCAATTCCGATTTTTATCAAAGAGATGAAAAATTTAAAGTTCTCTTCTAAATTTTTCTTAGAAGAAAGAAAAAGTTATACTTTGATCGTGAATATTCGCGCATGAAGATAAGGAGATACACTTTAATTCTGAGTTTTCTCGAAGAAGTGCAAAATGTTCAAGTTCTCTTCGGAATTTTCTTAAGGAAGAGAAAAAGTTAACTCAATTCTGAATTTTACCAAAGAAAATGAAAAAAAACTTCCACTTCAGTTCTTAATTTCTCCAAGACATAAAAAATTTTAAGTTCCGTTCGAAATTTTTCCAGAGAAGAAAGGAAAAGTTATACTATGATTGTGTATATTTTCCATGAAAATAAAAATTTTCACTTTAGTTCTAAATTTTCTCAATGAAGTAAAGAAAAGTTCAAGTTCTCTTCAGAATTTTCTCAATGAAAAAGAAATAAGTTACAGATCAATTCTACTTTTTTCCATGAAAATAAAAAGGTTCCACTTCGATTCTGAATTTTCGCAATTATGAAAAAATTGAACTTTATGTTCTAAATAGTTACAGATAAATTCTAATTTTTCCCATGAAAATAAAAAGGTTCAACTTCAGTTCTGTTTTTCTCAAAGAGATGAAAAATTGAAAGATCTGTTCTAAATTTTTGCGTAGAAGATAGAAAAGTTATACCTTAGATCTGAATACTTACCATGAAGATAAAAAGTTCCACTTTAATTCTGAATTTACTCAATGAAGTGATAAAAAGTCCAAGTTCTCTTCTAATTTTTCCAAGAAAATAAAAAGGTTCCACTTCAGTTCAGTTTTTTCTCAAAGAGTTAGGTTAGGTTAGCCTATGTACGCGCGCATACTTAGGCTAACCTAATTTAACCTATGGTTTTGGTATTTCTGTGCAATAATGTGGAATTTTGTGGTTATGTTAGTTTAGTATTGTCATCAATATCTATTGTATCCCTCCTAAACACCTAGCTCTTTACGCTAAAGTTCGAATTCTGTCCGTTCCGTCCCCTTGGAAAAAATCGGTAAAATTTCCCTCTAAAAATTTCACCCTTGAAAACCTCCCTCCTCATGTAAACTTAATCCCCGTACAAAATCCTTCCACTCTGTCAAAAATGTAAAATTCCACATTTTTGCTGATAAGAGCTTCAAACATTGTCTTTAATAATAGAACGACGCACTCATTTTCCAATTTAAAAATTTGAAGACGAAATCCCTAAGATAAAAGAGCTAAATTTTAATTTAAAAGTTAGCATACGTCTCCGAAAAAAATCGGTAAAATGTCTCCTGAAAATTTCAACCCTGGAAAACCTCCCTCTTCATGTAAAATTAATCCCCGTGCAAAATCCTTCCACTCGGAGATTTTTTATTTTCTTTGGAGAAAATTAGAATTGGACTATAGCTTTTTCTTTTCTTTGAGAAAATTCAGAATAGAACTTGAAATTTTATTCACTTCGTTGTGAAAACTCAGAATTAAAGTGGAACCTTTTCTCTTCTCTGGATGAAAAAATAATTAGAATTGATCTGTATCTTATTTTTCTTTCATTGAGAAAATTCTGAAGAGAACTTGAATTTTTCTTCACTTCATTGAGAAAATTTATAATTAAAGTGAAACTTTTTATTTTCATGGAAAATATGCCCAATCATAGTATAACTTTTCCTATCTTCTATGGAAAAATTTAGAAGAGACCTTGAATATTTTTTATGCCTTTTGAGAAATTAAGAACTGATGTGGAAGCTGTTTTTCGTTTTCTTTGGTAAAATTCAGAATTGAGTTATTTTTTTCTCTTCTTTAAGAAAATTCAGAAGGGAACTTGAAAATTTTGCACTTCTTCTAGAAAACTCAGAATTAAAGTGTATCTCCTTATCGTCATGGCGAATATTCACGATCAACGTATAACTTTTTTTCTATCTTCTAAGATAAATTTTGAAGAGAACTTTAAATTTTTCATCTCTTTGAGAAAAATTGGAATTGAAATTAAGAAAATTTAGAATTAAAATGAAACTTTTTATCTTCATGGAAAATATTCAAAATCATAGTATAACTTTTCCTATCTTCCACTGAAAAATTTAGAACAGAAGTTAAAACTTTTTACCTCCTTGAGAAATTAAGAGCTGAAGTGGAAGCTTTTTCATTTTCTTTGGTAAATTTTTTAGAATTGAGCTAACTTTTTCTCTTCTTTAAGAAAATTAAGAAGGGAACTTGAACATTTTGCACTTCATCGAGAAAAGTCAGAATTAAAGTGTGGCTCCTTAACGTTAAAGCGAATATTCACGGTCAAAGTATAACTTTTTTATATCTTCTACGAAAAATTTGGAACAGAACTTGAAGTTTTCTTCGCTTCTTTGAGAAAATATGTAAATAAAGCTGAACTTTTTCTCTTCTTGTAGGAAAAATTCAAAATCGATGTATCTAGGGTAAAATTTAGAACAGAACTTTAAATTTTTTCATCTCTTTGAGAAAAATCTGAAGTAAAATTATAAAAATTTAGAATTAGAGTGAAACTTTTTATCTTCATGGAAAATATACACAATCAAAGTATAACTTTTCCTATCTTCCACGGAAAAATTTAGAACAGAACTTTAAATTTATTTATGTCATTTGGGAAATTAAGAAGTGAAGTGGAAACATTTTTATTTCTTGAAAAATAGAATTGATCTGTAAGTTTTTTGGTAATTCCGAATTGAGCTAACTTTTGACAATCAATGTATAACTTTTTCTATCTTCTATGAAAAATTTGGAACAGTACTTTAAATTTGTTGATCTCTTTGAGAAAAATCAGAACTGAAGCTGAACTTTTATATATTCTTTGGAAAAAAATAGAATTGATCTGTAACTAATTTCTTTTTCATTGAGAAAGTTCAGAAGAGAACTTGAACTTTCCCCCACTTTGCTGAGAAAATTTAGGATAAAAGTGGAACTTTTTATCTTCATGGAAAATATCTTCAAAGCTTTTTGAAAAGTATTGCTTGGTGTTGGGGTATTCAAAAAGCCATAAAGTAAAGTTGTGTGTGAAAAAGATGAGTACTTTAACTTGTAAAATTGGTTTAGGAGGGACATTACGTAAAGAACTTGTTCTGAAATAATATAATAAAGCCTTTTGAAAAGTATTGCTTGATGTTGGGGTATGCAAAAAGTCGTAAAGTAAAGTTCTGGGGGGGGGGGGGAAGATGAGTACTTCAAGTTGTAAAATTGATTTAGGAAAGACATTACGTAAAGAACTTGTTCTGAAATAATATGATAAAGCCTTTTGAAAAGTATAACTTGGTGTTGGGGTATACAAAAAGCCGTAAAGTAAAGTTGTGGGTGAAAAGGATGAATACATCAACTTTTAAAATAGGTTTAGGAGGGACATTACGGAAAGAACTTGTTCTGAAAAGATATAATAAAGCCATTTGAAAAGTTTTGCTTGGTGTTGGGGTATGCAAAATGTCGTAAAGTAAAGTTGTAGGGGAAAAGATGAGTACTTCAAGTTGTAAAGTTGGTTTAGGAGGGACATTACGTAAAGAATATGTTCTGAAAAGACATAATAAAGCCTTTTGAAAAGTATTGCTTGGTGTTGGAGTATTCAAAAAGCTGTAAAGTAAAGTTGTGTGTGAAAAGAATGAGCACTTTAAGTTGTAAAATTGGTTTAGGAGGGACATTACGTAAAGAACTTGTTCTGAAAATATATAATAAAGCCTTTTGAAAAGTATTGCTTGGTGTTGGTGTATGCAAAAAGACGTAAAGTAAAGTTTTGGGTGAAAAGGATGAGTACTTCAAGTTGTAAAATTGGTTTAGGAGGGACATTATGTAAAGAACTTGTTCTGCAGAGATATAATAAAGCCTTTTGAAAGTACTGCTTGGTGTTGGGGAATGCAAAAAGTCGTAAAGTAAAGCTGTGGGTGAAAAAGACGAGTACTTCAAGTTGTAAAACTGGTTTAGAAGGGACATTACGTAAAGAATTTGTTCTGAAAAGATATAATAAAGGTTTTGAAAAGTATTGCTTAGTGTTCGTGTGTTCAAAAAGCATAAAGTAAAGTTGTGTGTGAAAAGGATGAGTACTTCAAGTTGTAAAATAGGTTTAGGAGGGACATTACGTAAATAACTTGTTCTGAAAAAATATAATAAGGCCTTTTGAAAAGTACTGATTGGTGTTGGGGTATTCAAAAAGCCATAAAGTAAAGTTGTGTGTAAAAAGGATGAGTACTTCAAGTTGTAAAATAGATTTAGGAGGGACATTACGTAAAGAACTTGTTCTGAAGAGATATAATAAAGCCTTTTGAAAGTACTGCTTGGTGTTGGGGAATGCAAAAAGTCGTAAAGTAAAGCTGTGGGTGAAAAAGACGAGTACTTCAAGTTGTAAAACTGGTTTAGAAGGGACATTACGTAAAGAATTTGTTCTGAAAAGATATAATAAAGCTTTTGAAAAGTATAGCTTAGTGTTGGTGTTTTCAAAAAGCATAAAGTAAAGTTGTGTGTGAAAAGGATGAGTACTTCAAGTTGTAAAATAGGTTTAGGAGGGACATTACGTAAATAACTTGTTCTGAAAAAATATAATAAGGCGTTTTGAAAAGTACTGATTGGTGTTGGGGTATTCAAAAAGCCATAAAGTAAAGTTGTGTGTGAAAAGGATGAGTACTTCAAGTTGTAAAATTGGTTTAGGAGGGACATAAGGTAAAAAACTTGTTCTGTAAAAATATAATAAGGCCTTGTGAAAAGTACTGATTGGTGTTGGGGTATTCAAAAAGCCATAAAGTAAAGTTGTGTGTAAAAAGGGGGAGTACTTCGACTTGTAAAATTGGTTTGGGAGTGACATTACGTAAATAGCTTGTTCTGTAATAATATAATAAAGCGTTTTGAAAAGTATTGATTGATGTTGGGGTGTTCAAAAAGTTGTAAAGTAAAGTTGTGGGTGAAAAAGGGTGAGTATTTCGATTTGTAAAATTGGTTTAGGAGGGACATTACGTAGAGAACTTGTTCTGAAATAATATAATAAAGCCTTTTGAAAAGTATTGCTTGATGTTGGGGTGTACAAAAATTCGTAAAGTAAAGATGTGGGTGAAAAAGATGAGTACTTCAAATTTTAAAATTGGTTTAGGAAGGACATTACGTAAACAACTTGTTCTGAAATAATATAATAAAGCCTTTTGAAAAGTATTGCTTGGTATTGGGGTACGCAAAAAGTCGTAAAGTAAAGCTGTGGGTGAGGGGGCCCTTCTGTGTCTCAAGTGCGCCAAATAAAAGTATTAAAAAACCATGGGGGCCGGGGGGAGGGGGCTGTTTTTGGGCCCGGGGGAAGGATTATTTTGGCGGTGCCCGGGGCGGGGGGAGTTGGGCCCTTCTGTATCTCAAGCGTGCCAAAAAAAGTGTAAAAAAATGGGTGGGGCAAAAAAGTTGGGTGGGGGCCCCTTTGAGGTTTGGGTAGGGCACCTTACAACACTCTTCAAATGGAACTTGTGTATTATAATGACCAAAGAGTTTCACCCCAAATCATCTTCTAAAATGTCTCAAACTGTTTTGCCCAAAAAATCCCTAAAATGTTGAAAAATTTGTTTTTGCCCAAATAATACCCTAAAAGTAATTTCTGCGTGTTCCTTTGTTTCAGTATCCCTGCGCTGTCACATTTGAAATTCCCAGGATACCATATCCCGCGTAAAATATATTCAATCTGTGTTGTATCTCGTTTGAATTTCTAAAAAAATCTAAGGTGTTCCTACTTACACTATTACGGCTTCGAAAGAATATTAATTTATCTCTCAGACCTAAAAACCAGAGAAGCCATATATAAAAATAAAATATTAATTTATCTCTCAGACCTAAAGACCTGAGAAGCCATATTTAAAAATGAAATCCTCTCATGATAGAATTCCCCGCCGATTATGTAAATTAATTTCTCAGAAATCTAGTTTCCCTTTGTGGATTAATACATTGCCCCGTTAGTATTCAGTGCGCATGTGCAAACTTCGTCCCAGAGTCAATACACTTAGAAACATCCCCTGATTGACCTTGAAAAAGGTTTCATTGACCCATTAGTGGATCGATAAACCATGAATAAATTATGTACCCTCAGTATTCAATAAGGGGGTTCTACTAGTAGTATTGATATTAATTATAAAACTATTGAATAGCGATGGTATTACTAGTATTAGTAGTAGTAACATATTGCCTTTTGGTCAGTAGAACATCCCTCTCATTTAGTACTAGAAGTTTCAACTTAATACAATTAGCCGTTGCTATGACATTGCTGATATATCCTTTCTATAACCTGTATGTTCATATACTTCTTGAAATTTTGATCTTAATACTCTTAGCCCTACAAGTAGTTGCAATAGAAGTAGTGGTAATGGTAGTAGTAGTAGAAGTAGTAGTAGTAATAGTAGTACTAGTAGTAGTAGTAGTAGGAGTAGGAGCAGTATTAGTAAATGTAGCAGTAGAAGTAGTATTAGCTGTAGTGTCCAAATATTGCCTTTTGGTGAGACGATCTTCCCCTTTCCGCATTCTCTGTAAGTTCCAACTTAATACCCAAATCAATTCTCGAGATACGCTATTTCGACAGTGTCCATGCACATGGCGTCTTTTGATTTAGTTCAAATTTCTCCTCAAAATTGTAAATGGAGTAGTGTGGTAGTAGTAGTGGTGGTAGTTCTAGTAGTATTAGTAGCATGCAAATGTTGCCTTTTTAATCATATCCCCTATCATTTCATGTATTTTCCGAATTAATATGTTCAGGTATTCCTGTGTTACGCCCTTTTGACAATGCATATACACATAATATGTTTTGATTTAGTTTAACATTCCCCTCAACATTCACTTAAAGGCTCACCTGAATACCCTTCGTTTTCTTGGAAAGCAATGTTCAAACATGCATACCTTTCTAAATAACATATACTGTGTGTAAGCAATAAATGAATTGCCGAGCCATGAATTCGCTTGTATACACGAGCTTTGTATACACGAGCCATGAATTACCGAGCCCTTGTCATGAGGACTGTGGGGAGGTTGACATTCCCAAAGACAGAATTACTGGACCTTTCAACAAGGTTAAGAAATAGGTGTCATAAAATTTTGATCAAATCTGTTTTGGGGAATCATAGGCTTGGAGGGGGGTGATTGCCCTCCATTTATTTTTACTCTTAAATAGGGAACTAAAATTGCCGACTTCCAATCAAACGAGCTCCAACTGATTCAACGTTTATACGAACACGCGTTCCATAAATATCCTTAAATTCCCCAAATCATAGCTTACAACCCTTGCCCATAGGCTCTGGGTTATTGTGTCCACCCCGTAGACATTGTTATATGATTTATGGACTGTTGGTAACAAAATGGCTATCTTACAATTTCAATTGAATGCATTCCCGGAAAAGAGAATGTGAGGAAAAGGAGGGGGGGGGCTAGATGATATCCATAATGATTGAATCTTAAAAGGGAACTAGAACTATACATTTCCAATCAAATAAGCCTCTTCTAAAGTTAACACGACCACCCCTGCCATAAAAACCTTATATGCCCCTGGGGCATATAAGGTTTTTTATAAGGTAATTTACAACCCTTATCCCCAGGCTCTGGGGATTCTGTCAACTCCGAAGGCCTTATTATATGGTTTATGGACTATTTCCGAACAAATGGCTACCTAAAAATTTCTATCTATAGCATTTATGGAAAATTCAGGGGGAGGTGGCTTTCCTCAGATCACTTTGGCTCTCAAAAAGGGCGCTAGAAAATCCGATATCCAATCAAATCAGCCCCCTCCAGAGTTCGGATGAATCTTTTTTGAAGATTGAATGAATCTTTTTTTCGATCTAATGAATCTTTTTTGAAGTTTCTACGACAACAAATGACCATCTCAAAATTTCTGTCTGATGCACTTCGAAACAATACATTTTATGGGGGAGGGAGGATCCATCCTGCGATCACTTTTAATCTTGAAAAAGGCACTAAAACTTCTGATTACCAATCCAGTGTGCCCCTTCCAAAGCTCCTACGACCACTCTTTCTATAAAAACCGTATATGCCCCCGGGGCATAACTTACAACCCTTGCTTTAAGGGCTGGGGAGGAGGGGGAGGTCATCCTCAAAGAAATAATTTCCGGACCTCTTAAGTATGCTGGCTATGTGGCTACAAAGAAAATGGCTATCTCAAGATTTTTATCAGATATGTTTGGGGAAATGGTGGGCGTGGGAGGGGGGTTAGTTTCCCTCTAATCACTTTTGACTATAAAGAAGGGCACTAGCTCTTACAATTTACAGTCAAATGAGCCCTTTTTGAAGTTTCTGTGACATTTCCTTCGATATAAAGTGCCCTGGTCAGTAGAATGGCCATGATAACTCGTGACAGGAGTCCTTATATGGGCATAGAATACCGACAGGAGTCCTTATATGGGCATAGAATACGGACGGAACTCCATATAAGGGCATAGCCTCCCTAGGGAGAACACATGGTTAATGGGGTCAATGACCTAATTTCCAAAACAACAACAACAACATCGACCTTGACATTTGCTGAGAGCGTGCCAAAAACAACAACAACAACATCGACCTTGACATTCGCTGAGAGCGTGCACTTACAACAACAACAACATCGACCTTGGAACACCTGTGATGTCGACCTCAATTCACCTATCGTGAATCAATAATTCCCCTTAGAAACAACAAATTGATTCCCCTTTCTTGACAGATCAATCAACCAATGACATCAACTGTCAGACTTTAAAAATTTTTGCCTAGAAACGATTCTCCAGGAATAGATCCAAGTCATTAATGTCATTGCCTCGGAAACAACTCTTTTGGTCGAACTCCAAAGGATATTAATAACCAAAGGCCATGGAAACATTTCTCCAAGAAACATCTTAGTGATGAATTATTTTTGCGCGGGAATCAGGTTTCTTATTAATTTGAAATGCATTAGCGCAGAGATGCCAAAAACAAAAGGAACACGCTGAAATTACGTTTAGGGATTATTTGGGTGAAACCGTTTTAGACAGGCTATGGAACTATTTCGGCGAAACAGTTAGAGACATTTTGAAAGAAGATTTTAGGAAAGGTTTTAGAAGAGAATTTGAGGGTGAAACTCTGTGGTCGTTATAATACACAAGTTCCATTTGAACAGTGTTTTGAGGTCCTCTACCCCAACCCCAAAGGGTTCCGATCCCCCCCCCCAACCCCGAAGGAAGCCCTCGGTACTCAAAGGTCCCCCAAGCTCCCAAAGAGCCCCAGCCTCCCAAAGGCCCTCCTCAGACCCTCAAAAGCCCTCCCCAGGTCCTCAAAGGTCCCCCAAGCTCCCAAAGGGCCACCGGCGCCCCCAAAGGCCCTCCCGGTGCCCCAAAGGCCCTCCTCAGACCCCCAAAGGCCCTCCCCTGGTCCTCAAAGGTCCCCCGGGCTCCCAAAGGCCCTCCACCAGTCCCCAAGGTCCCCGGACCCCCAAACGCCCTCCTCAGACCCTCAAAGGCCCTCCTCTGGTCCTCAAAGGGCCCCCGGACCCCCAACGGGCACCCCGGACCCCAGAGGCCCTCCCACCGGTCCTCAAAGGTCCCCCGGGCCCGAGAAGTGCCGCGGGCCAGGAATGCACCGCATGGGGATGCGCCGCAGGGGATGCGCCGCGGGTCGGGGGAAGTGCCGCAGGTATGCACCGCAGGGGATGCGCTGCAGGGATGCACCGCAGGGATGCGCCGCAGGGATGCGCCGCAAAAAGTAAACTAAAAAGTAAAAATTTCGAAATGTTATCCCCCAAACGCCCTCCTCAGACCCCCAAAGGCTCTCCCCTGGTCCTCAAAGTACCCCCGGGCACCAAAAGGGCCAACCGGCCCCCAAGGGTCCCCCGGACTCCCAAAGGTCCTCCCCCGGTCCCCAAAGGTCCACTCGGCTCCCAAAGGCCCTCCCCGGACCCCAAAGGTCCCCCGGGCTCCCAAAAGACCACTCAATCCTCAAAGGCCCACACGGATCCCACAAACGCCATCCCTAGGCACACCAAAGGTCCACACACACGTCAAAACTACACATACAAAAGTAGACACACAAAAACTTACACACACACACAAAAACACTTACACCCACACGCAAAAACTTACACACACACACAAAAAAACTTACACACACAAACACTTACACAAACACACACACAAAAAAAATTACACACACACTCACAAACATACACACACACACAAAAAAACTCACACACACACACTAAAACATACGCACACACAAAAACTTACACACACGCACAAAAACTTACACACACACACAAAAACTTACACACACACACACACCAAAACTTACTCACACACACTAAAACTTACACACACACACGCCAAAACTTACACACACACAAAAACTTACACACACACACACACACACAAAACACTTACACAATCACACTAAAACTTACATTCACATAAAAAATTACATGAACACAAAAAATTACACACACTCGCGAAAACTTACACTCACACACAAAAACTTACACACACACACTAAAACTCACACACACACACTAAAACTTACATACACACGCCAAACCTGACACACACACAAAAACTTACAGACACACACACACACACACACACACACACACACACACACACACACACACACACACACACACACACACACACACACACACACACACACACACACACACACACACACACACACACACACACACACACACACACACACACACACACACACACACACACACACACACACACACACACACACACACACACACACACACACACACACACACACACACACACACACACACACACACACACACACACACACACACACACACACACACACACACACACACACACACACACACACACACACACACACACACACACACACACACACACACACACACACACACACACACACACACACACACACACACACACACACACACACACACACACACACACACACACACACACACACACACACACACACACACACACACACACACACACACACACACACACACACACACACACACACACACACACACACACACACACACACACACAAACACACACAAACAAACAAAAACTCAAAAAAAAAAAAACACAAAAACAAACAAAAAAAAAAACACAAAAAAAAACAAAAACAAACACACACACAAAAAAAAAAAAACACAAACAAAAAAAAACAAAAACACACACACACACACAAACACTAACACACACACACACAATCACACACACACACACACACAGACACACACACACAAACACACACACACACACACACACACACACACACACACACAACATACACTACATACACACACAGACTACAGACACAAACACACACACAGACACACACACACAGAGAAACACACAAAAAAAAAGACATACAGACACAAAAACACACAAACTTACAAACACACACAAAAACTTACACCCACACACAAAAGCTTAGACACACAAAAACTTACAAACACACACAAAAACTTAAGTGCACACAAAAGCTTACACACACACACACACAAAACTTACACACACGCACAAAAACTTACACCCACACGCAAAAACTTACATGCACACAAAAACTTACATGCACACAAAAACTTACACACACACACACACAAAACTTACACACACGCACAAAAACTTACACACACACACTAAAACTTACACACACACAAAAACTTACACACACACACACAAAAACTGACACATGCACATCTGTTGCGAAAACACACAAAAGTTAGAAACAATGCAGTATATTACTTTTTTACCTCTACATAAAGGCTAAAAATTAAGAATTCATACACATCTTCCATTAGCTAAAGGGTAAATGGGTTATATATGAGCAGTAATAATGCGTAAACACAAAAGTTTAACAACATGCAGACTGTTCCCAAATTAGATCTGCAAAACGGCTAAAAATGAAGAATTCATACACATTTTCAACTAGCTAAGGGTAAGTGTTTTAAATATGAGCCATTCTGTTGCGAAGACACACAAAAGTTGGAAAAAATACAAAACAATACTTTATTACCTCTGCAATACGGGTAAAAATGAAGAATTCATACACATTTTCAACTAGCTAAGGGTAAGTGTTTTAAATATGAGCCATTCTGCTGCGAAAACACACAAAAGTTAGAAAAAATTCAAAATATTCCCTTATGACCTCTGCAAAACGGCTAAAAATGAAGAATTCATACACATTTTCAACTATCTAAGGGTAAGTGTTTTAAATATGAGCCATTCTGCTGCGAAAACACACAAAATTTAGAAAAAATACAAAAGATTCCTTTATTACCTTTGCAATACGGGTAAAAATTAATATTTAATACACATTTTCAACTAGCTAAGGGTAAATGTTTTAAATATGAGCAATTATATTAAATAAACACACAAAAGTGAGAGAAAATGCAAAATATTACCTTACTAGATCTGCAATACTGATTACTATTAATAATTCTGTTACAATATCTTCTCGCTTTGGGCCTGGGTTATAAATCTTTGTACTACTGATCCTAAAACACACGAATATTCAAAGAAATAAAAAAAAATCCTGCATTACATCTGCAAATCGACTAAAATGTACTACTTAATAAAAATATTCAGCTATCTATTGGTAAGTGTTTTATATATGAGCCATTCTCTTGCGAAAACACACAAAAGTTCGAAAAAATACAAAACAATTCTTTATTACCTCTGCAATACGGGTAAAAATCAAGAATTCATACACAATTTTACCTAGCTAAGGGTAAGTGTTTTAAATATGAGCCATTCTGTTGAGAAAACACAAAAGTAAGAAAAAATACAAAATATTCCTTTATTAAATATGCAATACGGCTAAAAATGAAGAATTCATACACATTTTCAACTAGCTAAGGGTAAGTGTTTTAAATATGGGCCATTCTCTTGCGAAAACACACAAAAGTTAGAAAAAATACAAAATATTCCTATATTACCTCTTAAGATTGGCTAAAAATTAAGAATACATAAAAAAAATGAAATATATAAGGTTAAATGTTTTAAATATTAGACATACTAAATAGAAAACACACAAAATTTAGAAAAAATACACAATAGAAATTTATACCCTCTGCAAAACGTCTAAAACTGAAGAATTCATACACATTTTCAACTAGCTAAGGGTAAGTGTTTTAAATATGAGCCATTCTGTTGCGAAAACACACAAAAGTTAGAAAAAATACAAAATATTCCTTTATTACCTCTAGCAAAATGGCTAAAAATGAAGAATTCATACACATTTTCAGTACCAAGTCCTGACCCCCCTAATTGAAGGATATGAATTAGAACCATGGGAACGTAATTTCGTCGTATTTTGCTTATTTTCGTTAGAAAAAACACTGAAAAACCATATTAAGAGATATATTTATTAGTCTTTCACTGAAAATTCCTTTTTCATACCAAGTCCTGACCCCCCTAATTGAAGGATATGAATTAGAACCATGGGAACGTAATTTCATCGTATTTTGCATTTCCCACAAGAGGACACTTTTCGAGTAAAAGTAAAGAGCTACCAGACTAAACCGGAGATATGATGAAATATTAACGAATAATTGATCAAACTTAAAGTTTCAGTATCGTGGGAATAGTTCATTTTCAAACCATTATATCTACCAAAGGTTCAATGCCTGAGTTAAACTAAGAGGTTTCAATTTCAGGAAAAAATTGTCATATTTTGCTTATTTTCGTTGGAAAACACACTGAAAAGACATATTATTGAACTCACATCAAACATTGCCGGGCTTGCATTTGAAGAAGATTCCATTATTTTCTATCTTGTCCTCTATTTCAGCATATACTGACTTTTAAAGCTTTTCAAAGCTCTTAAATATACTACCCTAACGGTTATTTATTTACGAAATCGTGCAAACTGTTGATTTAGAACAATAATTACCTTTCTATATATCAATTAACACTCACTAGAATTGCCACTTTTCCCTCGCGGAGAATGGTTTCAAAACAATACTTCTGACATCGCATAGACTAATTGTGTCAAACGAGACATCTTCAATGCAGATTAATTAATTGTTACGTTCGATTTTGTTTTGGACATAGGAGAGCATCAATGGGAAGTGAGAATTTCTGTAAAACTATCAAAGATTAATCAACTCTATGATTTCACACTTCATGTGTAATCAGAAAGAAAAAAGAAGAAAAATTTATAAAAGATATTTTGAAATATGCCCCAAAATCAGAGCTAGTACAACTTAAATGACGCGAGGGGAGGGGGAATCAGGTTTAAGAATATCCTGGTTGTATAATTTTATATATTCTAAGTACTCACAGTAGTACTCGTCACAGAAACATTGAAAAGAACTCACTTGATTGGGAATTAAAGTGACTAGCACCCATGTCACTGGAGGGGGGTGTGAAAATTTCTAGGACCGTATCTTCAATATAGTTAAATATTTCCATACGTATGCATCACTTATGTTAGATTAGGGTAGGTTAGAGACAGACAAAAAGTTATGTGTATGGTTAGGCTAGGTTAGATTATGTTAGGTTAGGTTAATTTAGGGTAGACTAGCTTAGCCTACGTACGAGACAGAAAAGTTCTCAGGTGTGGAGCTTCCCCACCGCCTCAACCATCGCTCTTGAAATCCCTTGAATTAGGTTAGAGACAGACAAAAAGTTAGGTGTATGGTTAGGTTAGGTTAGATTATGTTAGGTTAGGTTAATTTAGGTTAGACTAGCTTAGCCTACGTAGCCCCCTCCCCCACCGCCTCAACCATCGCTCTTGAAATCCCTTGAATTAGGTTAGAGACAGACAAAAGTTAGGTGTATGGTTAGGTTAGGTTAGATTATGTTAGGTTAGGTTAATTAACGGCAGCCTCTTTTGTTAAGGTTTTTTATTTTGGGGGGCTCCCGCCCCCTCAACAAAAAGTTAGGTGTATGGTTAGGTTAGGTTAGATTATGTTAGGTTAGGTTAATTTAGGTTAGACTAGCTTAGCCTACGTACGGCCCCCCCCCCACCCCCGGGGGCCACGGGGACTGAAAGCCTACCACGGGTGGGACCCCCACCACCAAGGTTAGGTTACCTAACATTTCAAGGTGACCCCCCCCTCAGGTTAAGTGGCGCGCCACTTAACCTGATGTAAGTTAACCTATAAATGTTAGGTAACTTAACCTAATCTAACCTAACCTGACCTTGGTGGTGAGGGTCCTACCCGTGTCAGGCTTTCGGCCCTGTGGCCCCGGGGTTGGGGGGGGGTCACCTTGAAATGTTAGGTAACCTAACCTTGGTGGTGGGGGTCCCACCCGTGGTAGGCTTTCAGTCCTCGTGGCCCCCAGGGGTGGGGGGGGGGGCCGTACGTAGGCTAGGCTAGTCAAACCTAAATTAACCAAACCGAACATAATCTAACCTAACCAAACCATCCACCTAACATTTTTTTGAGGGGGGCGGGAGTCCCTCCAAAATAAAAAACCTTAACAAAAGAGGCTAACGTTAATTAACCTAACCTAACATAATCTAACCTAACCTAACCATACACCTAACTTTTTGTCTGTCTCTAACCTAATTCAAGGGATTTCAAGAGCGATGGTTGAGGCGGTGGGGGAGGGGGGGGCAAAGTAGGATAAGCTAGTCTAACCTAAATTAACCTAACCAAACATAATATAACCTAACCTAACCATACACCTAACTTTTTGTCTGTCTCTAACCTAATTCAAGGGATTTCAAGAGCGATTGTTGAGGCGGTGGGGGAGCTCCACACCTAAGAACTTTTCTTTCTCGTACGTAGGCTAAGCTAGTCTACCCTAAATTAACCTAACCTAACATAATCTAACCTAGCCTAACCATACACATAACTTTTTGCCTCTCTCTAACCTAATATAATCTAACCTCAGTGATGCGTACGTATGGAAATATTTAAATATGTTGAAGAGATGGTCCTAGAAATTTTCTAACCCCCCTGCAGAGACATGAGTGCCAGTCACTTTAATTCCCAATCAAGTGAGTTCTTTTCAATGTTTCTGTGACGAGTACTTCTGTGATTACTTAGAAAATATAAAATGATACATCCAGGATATTCTTAAACCTGATTCCCCCTCCCCTCGCGTCATTTAAGTTGTAATAGCTCTGATTTTGGGGCATATTTCAAAATATCTTTTATCAATTTTTCTTCTTTTTTCTTTCTGATTACACATGAAGTGTGAAATCATAGAGTTGTTCAATCTTTGATAGTTTTACAGAAATTCTCACTTCCGATTGATTCTCTCATATGTCCAAAACAAAATCTAAAGTAAAAATTAATTAATATGCATTGAAGATGTCTCGTTTGACACAATTAGTCTATGCGATGTAAGAAGCATTGTTTTGAAACCATTCTCCGCGAGTGAAAAGTGACAATTCTAGTGAGTGTTAATTAATATATAGAAAGGTAATTATTGTTCTAAATCAACAGTTTGCACGATGTCGTAAAAAAATAACCGTTAGGGTAGTATATTTAAGAGCTTTGAAAAGCTTTAAAAGTCAGTATATGCTGAAATAGAGGACAAGAGAGAAAATAATGGAAGGTTCTTCAAATGCAAGCCCGGCAATGTTTGATGTGAGTTCAATAATATGTCTTTTCAGTGTGTTTTCCAACGAAAATAAGCAAAATATGACAATTTTTTCCTGAAATTGAAACCTCTTAGTTTAACTCAGGTATTGAACCTTTGGTAGATATAATGGTTCGAAAATAAACTATCCCCGTAATACAGAAAATTTAAGTTTGAACAATTATTCGTTATTATTTCATCATATTTTTGGTTTAGTCTGGTAGCTCTTTACTTTTACTCGAAAAGTGTCCTCTTGTGGGAAATACAAAATACGAGTAAATTACGTTCCCATGGTTCTAATTCATATCCTTCAATTAGGGGGGTCAGGAATTGGTTTGAAAAAGAAATTTTCATTGAAATTCTCATAAATATATCTCTTAATAAGTTTTTTAAGTGTTATTTATAAAGAAAATAAGAAAAATAATACGAAATTACGTTCCAATGGTTCTAATTCATATCCTTCAATTAGGGAGGTCAGGACTTGGTACTGAAAATGTGTATGAATTCTTCATTTTTAGCCGTATTGCAGAGGTAATAAAGGAGTATTTTGTATTTTTTCTAACTTTTGTGTGCTTTCGCAACAGAATGGCTCATATTTAAAACACTTACCCTTAGCTAGTTGAAAATGTGTATGAATTCTTCATTTTTAGCCGTTTTGCAGAGGTAATAAAGGATTATTTTTTATTTTTTCTAACTTTTGTGTGTTTTCTAAACAGACTGGCGCATATTTAACACACTAAAACTTAGATAGTGGAAAATGTGTATGAATTCGTCATTTTTACCCGTTTTGCAGAGTTAATAAAGGAATATTTTGTATTTTTTCTAACTGTTGTGTGTTTTCGCAACAGAGTGGCTCATATTTAAAACACTTACCCTTAGCTAGTTGAAAATGTGTATGAATTATTCATTTTCAGCCGTTTCGCATAGGTAATAAAAGAATATTTTGTATTTTTTCTAACTTTTGTGTGTTTTCGCAACAGAATGGCTCATATTTAAAACACTTACCCTTAGCTAGTTGAAAATGTGTATGAATTCTTCATTTTTAGCCGTTTTGCAGAGGTAATAAAGGAATATTTTGTATTTTTTCTAACTTTTGTGTGTTTTCGCAACAGAATGGCTCATATTTAAAACACTTACCCTTAGCTAGTTGAAAATGTGTATGAATTCTTCATTTTTAGCCGTTTTGCAGAGGTAATAAAGGAACATTTTGTATTTTTTCTAACTTTTGTGTGTTTTTGCAACAGAATGGCTCATATTTAAAACACTTACCCTTAGCTAGTTGAAAATGTGTATGAATTCTTCAATTTTACCCATATTGCAGAGGTAATAAAGGAATATTGTGTAGTTTTTCTATGTATTGTGTGTTTTATCAACAGAATGGCTCATATTTAAAACACTTACCCTAAGCTAGTTGAAAATGTGTATGAATTCTTCATTTTTACCCGTTTTGCAGAGGTAATAAAGAATTATTTTGTATTTTTTCTAGCTTTTGTGTGTTTTCGCAACAGAATGGCTCATATTTAAAACACTTACCCGTAGCTAGTTGAAAATGTGTATGAATTCTTCATTTTTAGCCGTTTTGCAGAGGTAATAAAGAATTATTTTGTATTTTTTCTAACTTTTGTGTATTTTCGCAACAGAATGGCTCATATTTAAAACACTTACCCTTTAGCTAATTGAAAATGTGTATGAATTCTTCATTTTTAGCCGTATTGCAGAGGTAATAAAGGAATATTTTGTATTTTTTCTAACCTTTGTGTGTTTTCGCAACAGAATGGCTCATATTTAAAACACTAACCCTTAGCTAGTTGAAAATGTGTATGAATTCTTCATTTTTAGCCGTTTTGCAGAGGTAATAAAGGAATATTTTGTATTTTTTCTAACTTTTGTGTGTTTTCGCAACAGAATGGCTCATATTTAAAACACTTACCCTTACCTAGTTGAAAATGTTTATGTATTATTCTTTTTTAGGCGTATTTGAGAGTTTTTTATTTATAATTTTGTATTTTTAATAACTTTTGTGTGTTTTCGCAACAGAATGGCTCATATTTAAAACACTTACCCTTAGCTAGTTGAAAATGTGTATGAATTCTTCATTTTTAGCCGTTTTGCAGAGGTAATAAAGGAATATTTTGTATTTTTTCTAACTTTTGTGTGTTTTCGCAACAGAATGACTCATATTTAAACACTTACCCTTAGCTAGTTGAAAATATGTATGAATTCTTCATTTTTAGCCGTTTTGCAGAGGTAATAAATGAAGATTTTGTATTTTTTTTAACTTTTGTGTGTTTTCGCAACAGAATGGCTCATTTTTAAAACATTTACCCGTAGCTAGTTGAAAATGTGTATGAATTCTTCAATTTTAGACGTATTGCAGTGGTAATAAAGGAATATTTGTATTTTGTCTAACTGTTTTGTGTTTTCTCAACGGACTGGATCAGCGATTAAACACACACCCTTAGCTAGTTGAAAATGTGTATGAATTCTTCATTTTTACCCGTATTGCAGAGGTAATAAAGGATTATTTTGTATTTTTTCTAGCTTTTGTGTGTTTTCGCAACAGAATGGCTCATATTTAAAACACTTACCCTTAGCTAGTTGAAAATGTGTATAAATTCTACATTTTCGGCCGTTTTGCAGAGGTAATAAAGGAAGATTTTGAATTTTTTCTAACTTTGTGTGTTTTCGCAACAGAAAGGATCATATTTAAAACACATAAAAAGATCTAGTTTAAAATGTGTATGAATCCTTCATTTTCAGCCGTATTGCAGACGTAATAAAGCAATATTTTGTATTTTTTCTAACTTTTGTGTGTTTTCGCAACAGATGTGCATTTTTAAGTTTTTGTGTGTGTGTGTGTGTGTGTGTGTGTAAGTTTTAGTGTGTGTGTTTAAGTTTTTGTGTGTGTGTATGTTTTTTTGTGTGTTTTTAATTTTTGTGTGTGTGTGTGTGTAAGTTTTTGTGTGCATGTAAGTTTTTGTGTGCATGTTAGTTTTTGCGTGTGGGTGTAAGTTTTTGTGCGTGTGTGTAAGTTTTGTGTGTGTGTGTGTGTGTAAGCTTTTGTGTGCATGTAAGTTTTTGTGTGTGTTTGTAAGTTTGTGTGTGTGTGTAAGTTTTTGTGTGTGTGTGTCTGTTTTTGTGTGTGTAAGCTTTTTTTTGTTTGTGTTAGTTTGTGTGTGTTTGTTTTTTTGTGTTTGTGTGTGTTTGTGTGTGTTTGTGTGTTTGTGTTTTTGTGTGTGTGTGTGTGTGTTTGTGTGTGTGTGTGTGTGTGTGTGTGTGTGTGTGTGTGTGTGTGTGTGTGTGTGTGTGTGTGTGTGTGTGTGTGTGTGTGTGTGTGTGTGTGTGTGTGTGTGTGTGTGTGTGTGTGTGTGTGTGTGTGTGTGTGTGTGTGTGTGTGTGTGTGTGTGTGTGTGTGTGTGTGTTTGTGTGTGTGTGTGTGTTTGTGTTTTTTTATGTGTTTGTGTGTGTGTGTGTTTTTTTTTGTGTGTGTAAGTTTTGGCGTGTGTGTGTGAGTTTTCGTGTGTGTGTGTAAGTTTTTGTGTGTGTGTGTAAGTTTTTGTGTGTGCGTGTAAGTTTTTGCGAGTGTGTGTTAGTTTTTTTGTGCATTTAAGTTTTTTTGTGCATGTAAGTTTTCGTGTGCATGTGTTAGTTTTTGTGTGTGTGTGTGTGTGTGTAAGTTCTTGTTTGTGTTTTAGTTTTTGCGTGTGTGTTAGTAATTTTTCGTGTGTTTTAGTTAGTGTTCGTGTGTGTGTGTGTATGTTTTTGTGTTTGTGTGTTAGTTTTTTTGAGTGTGTGTAATTTTGTGTGTGTGCGTTTTTTTTAGTGTGTGTGTGTGTGTTTTTGTGTGTTTGTGTGTAAGTTTTTGCGTGTGTGTGTAATTTTTTGTGTGTGTGTGTGTGTGTAAGTTTGTTTGTTTTTTAGTTTTTTTGTTTTTTTGTTTTAGTGTGTGCGAGTGTGTTTTTTTTTTTGTGTGTGTGTGTGTGTAAGTTTTTTTGTGTCTTAGATTTTGTGTGTGTAAGTTTAGTAGTGTGTGTGTTAGTTTTCGTGTGTGTGTGTAAGAGTTTGTGTGTGTGTGTAATTGTGAATGCGTGTGTGTAAGTTTTTGTGTGCATGTATGGGGACCGGGGGGGGGACCTTTGGGGCCCAGGGATGACATTTGGGGATCCGGGGGCCCTTGAGGATTGAGTGGTCTTTTGGGAGCCCGGGGGACCTTTGGGAACCGGGGGAGGGCCTTTGGGAGCCCAGTGGACCTTTGGGGACCGGGGGAGTACCTTTGGGAGGCCGGGGGACCCTTGGGGGCTGGTTGGCCCTTTTGGAGCCCGGGGGACCTTTGCGGACCAGGGGAGGGCCTTTGGGGGTCTGAGGAGGGCGTTTGGGGGATAACATTTCGACATTTTTACTTTTTAGTTTACTTTTTGCGGCGCATCCTTTGCGGCGCATCCCTGCGGCGCATCCCTGCGGCGCATCCCTGCAGCGCATCCCTGCGGCGCATTCCTGCGGCGCGTCCCTGCGGCGCATCCCTGCGGAACATCCCTGCGGCGCTTCCCCTGACACGCGGCGCATCCCCATGCGGTGCATTCCTGTCCCGCGGCACTTCTCGGGCCCGGGGGACCTTTGAGGACCGGGGGGAGGGCCTCTGGGGTCCGGGGGGGCCCTTTGGGGGTCTGGGGGCCCTTTGAGGACCAGAGGAGGGCCTTTGAGGGTCTGAGGAGGGCGTTTGGGGGTCCGGGGACCGGTGGAGGGCCTTTGGGAGCCCGGGGGACCTTTGAGGACCAAGGGAGGGCCTTTGGGGGTCTGAGGAGGGCGTTTGGGGCACAGGGAGGGCCTTTGGGGGCGCCGGTGGCCCTTTGGGAGCTTGGGGGGCCTTTGAGGACCGGGGGAGGGCCTTTGAGGGTCTGAGGAGGGCCTTTGGGGGGCTGGGGCTCTTTGGGAGCTTGGGGGACCTTTGAGTACCGGGGACTTCCTTCGGGGTTGGGGTGGGGGATCGGAACCCTTTGGGGTTGGGGTAGAGGACCTCACAACACTGTTCAAATGGAACTTGTGTATTATAACGACCACAGAGTTTCACCCTCAAATTCTCTTCTAAAACCTTTCCTAAAATCTTCTTTCAAAATGTCTCTAACTGTTTCGCCGAAATAGTTCCATAGCCTGTCTAAAACGGTTTCGCCCAAATAATCCCTAAACGTAATTTCAGCGTGTTCCTTTTGTTTTTGGCATCTCTGCGCTAATGCATTTCAAATTAATAAGAAACCTGATTCCCGCGCTAAAATAATTCATCACTAAGATGTTTCTTGGAGAATTGTTTCCATGGCCTTTGGTTATTAATATCCTTTGGAGTTCGACCAAAAGAGTTGTTTCCGAGGCAATGACATTAATGACTTGGATCTATTCCTGGAGAATCTTTTCTAGGCGAAAATTTTTTAAGTCTGACAGATGATGTCATTGGTTGATTGATCTGTCAAGAAAGGGGAATTAATTTGTTGTTTCTAAGTGGAATTATTGATTCACGATAGGTGAATTGAGGTCGACATCAAAGGTGTTCCAAGGTCGATGTTGTTGTTGTTGTAAGTGCACGCTCTCAGCGAATGTCAAGGTCGATGTTGTTGTTGTTGTTTTGGCACGCTCTCAGCGAATGTCAAGGTCAATGTTGTTGTTGTTGTTTTTGGAAATTTAGGTCATTGACCCCATTAACCACGTGTTCTCCCTAGGGAGGCCATGCCCATATATGGAGCTCTGTCAGTATTCTATGCCCATATAAGGACTCCCGTCAGTATTCTATGCCCATATAAGGACTCCCGTCACGAGTTATTATGGCCATTCTACTCTGGTCTAAGAAAAGCTAAAAGAAAATAATACATTGTGCCCTCGTCGCCCTTTACTTAGGCAGCGCTATTGTGCTGCTTATGAATTGGTTCAAGCTAAGCCCCTCCCCCATGTATATAAGGTGAGTTGTGAAGTCAAAGTATTTGGCCTTTGATTTTTGGTTAAAAAAAAAATGAACTGCCTTATTAACAAATCTTGTCCATTTTCATGTTCTCATTTTGTTATAATCTTTGGTCCGTGAGATTAGGTACCGTCTTTCAAGATTTTGGTCGATTTTTTGAATTGTCTTTTTATATAATATATTTTTATTATCTTTCCTAAAAAAACGAATAATTGGCCTGAAATTAACACTTTGATTTTCGCCAAATTCAAGAAGCTAAATTTCAGGACAATTCTAGAACAAAACAATTCAATGAAATAACCATGTTGAATGAAATCAAATTCAAGCTTAGCGTGTTAACTGGAGGCAAAGAAGAAAAAGTGCAAGGAGCTTGCAAAATCCCATGCGGTCTGGCTTCTATCAGCAATAATATATCTATGACTAATAGGAGCGCAAAAAGCCCTACAAATACTACAAAATAGTATTTTATTTACAATTTCCAGAATAACAGAATACGTATATATATAGGGGATCACTGCTCTAGAATCACGTAACCAACATGTATAATATTATTACGGATCCTTGGTTGATTACTTTGTTGTAATAAAAGTCGGGCACCGTAGCCGGGCACCGTAATGAAAGTCGGGCACCGTAGCCGGGTTGTATTGAAAGTCGGGCACCGTGTAATGAAAGTCGGGCACCGTGTAAAAATAAGGCAATAAAAATGTGTCATCAAAAATGAAACAGGAATAATACAAGTAAATAAGTATGTTTGGGAATGAAGCTCACAATAGATTATTGTGAAGCAGTTCAATTAGGAACCGATTTTTTTTTAATTCAAAACACTTTTTACACATTTTTTTACACTTTAAATCAAAACAATAGTAATTGTGACTACTGATTTCGGGCCCTTCCTAAAATCGGAGGAGGGGGCTTTATCCCCAGACTGACCCCCTTCCCCATCCCCAAAGGATGCTACCATCGCCGTTATGCTTAAATGTCTTATTTGACACTTACAAACTTCCGAAGTAATTGCTGAAAGCCATTGCTGAGCTGCTCTGAAAGGAGTTATATACATGACAATTTGTGCTCAGTCATATTTTAATTATCCCAATTTACTACATTCTGCTCAAGCTCCCTTTAAGAACCGATTAGCAAATTAATAATGTTTGACAGTTACTGTAAGAGTGTGAAAATGTTAGGCAAAACCATTAGGCTTACCAGTTACGAAATGTTTGTTGGTAGGTCTCTCCATTCAGCTAAGATATGGTTCTAGACTAAATAACATTTACTTGGCTATGAAAAAGACAACAACTTGTAAGCAAATGTGTTTATCTTATAAAAGAAAACAAAAAGTTTAATTAGAACAAGATATAAAGACCCGGCACATCAAAGTACACAAAAAATTATTTCAGAGAGGTATGATTATATCCATTGGGGAGGACGGTATAGATTAAAAAGAAGCAGACTATGAATTAGAGAAACCTTGGAAAATTACTAAACACTATTTCTTTCCCCAACCCCCTGCTTTTACAGAGAAATTCCAAATAATAGCAAATGGGGCTAAACCACATAAAATAAAATCAGGACATTACTACCAAAAGCGTTTAGCTTTTTTTGGTAAAAAGTGTTTAGCTTTTTTTTTTGGTAAAGATTGAGATAGACCCAACATAACATTCACGCATACAATTATTCAGTGGAGGAGACACAACATTCTCACTAGGACAGAGAATGGATCCAAAAACAATGACACTCATTTGAAAGAGGGTTAGAAAGTTAATCTTATCCCCCTCCCTTGTTTCTGGACAATCGGAGTCCAAACATTTGCAGAATGTACCCCACATCGAAAAAACAAATAACTTTTTTGTTTTTACTAGACTTCCAGGCCAAAACTACCAGGAGTGGCTACAATATTAGGAACTTTAAATTCGCAGTAAACTAATTTATTCTCTGTTTGTTTTTGAGTAGAAAAGAAATTGATTAATATCCCCTCTTTCACTTCAGATGCCAAATGTACTTTAACAGTCCATAAAAGTTCAAATTATTTGCAATTTTTCTTATACTTTTTTTTATCCCTCAATCAACCTATTCTCTCAATTCTTTTTCTTATTTCTTTGATTGATTTGAAATAGATCACTTGGTGTTCTATCTTAATATTCAATAGTTTAAGTTAATATCTCCAACAATCTTTTAATATCCATTTTCTATTACTGAAGTTTTCATTCTGACTTATTTTCTGACTTATTATTCTAGACGTGTCAAAATTAGGACTCCTAACTGATTTCTACCGATTAAGAAATGCTTTAACATTCCCAATAATATTATTTCTTGCTTCTTAAAAGATGAATACAATGGAAAAAGAAAAGGGAAATATCAATCAATAGATGGTAGTATCTAGAACTTCTCACAAATGTTTATTCACATTTCAGCTCATATTTCATAGCAACAAAAATTGTCTCTTCAATGAAACAAATTCTCTATATAGGCAGCATTCATTAGTCACTTTAAGGAAAAAAGAAGGAATTAGGCATGGGCAAAATTTTGTTGTACCAGTGGCGTAGATTATAGGAAGAGAGTAGAGGGAGTCTGGACCCCTCCTCCAGGCCACGAAAAGAAGTTCTCCCCCTCCCAAGGAATAAGCATGCTTCTGGGTCGTTTTGGCCATCCCTTAGAATTATTGCCTTGTGTAATATCATAGGCCTTGACCCAGCACCCGACCCATCAGCCTATACCCCTAAGTGTCCAAAAAAATAAAAATTTGTTCTGAAATTTAGGCAAATTTTAAGAAATAAAATAAAAAAAACAATAATATTGATTTCACCTATTTACCCTATCTTAATAAGTTCAGAGATAAATGACGAAGATCGTGTTGGCTACTGATTATTTTATCACTTAATTATTATTATTTAATTCAGTCTTGTTTTCACTGATGGAAGTAAACAATAAATACAGAGAGCATATCAGTAGAAAGGGTGGTAAAGGTCCCAACCCTCACCCCTGCTGCCATCTACAATTTAGTCTAACTCCGTACCCACACCAAATACGGGCATAGAGTCCCTAGGGAGAACACTTGTGCTGTCAGTCCCGACCCCACACCGAATATGGGCATAGAGTCCCTAGGGAGAACACCTGTGATGTCAGTCCCGTACGAACACCAAATATGGTTATGGAATACCCAGGGAGAACACGTTTCCGAGAATGTTGTTGTTGTTTTGCCAAGTGCACGCTAGGGGCGAATGTTAAGATCCAGGAATAGGAAACAAGATCACGTGTTTCCTTCTTAACCAATCAGAGGGCTGGTTACATATTAGCAGGAGTTTCTTGGATGACAACAAGAGTTCACATCAACAATTGCTGGATTATTGAGTCTAACGGGGACAGGGTCAATAACACCTCTTACAAGGTCAATTTATTTGTTGTTGTTGTTTGGCCAAGTGCACGCTCGGAGAGAATGTTAAGATCCAGGAATAGGAAACATGATCACGTGTTTCCTTTCGTGAATTAATAATTCCCCTTAGCAACAACAAATTAATTCCCCTTTCTTGAATCAATAATTCCCCTTAGAAACAACAAATTAATTCCCCTTTCGTAAATCAATTATTCTCCTTAGAAACAACAAATTAATTCCCCTTTCGTTGATCAATAATTCCCCTTAGAAACAACAAATTAATTCCCCTTTCGTGAATCAATAACAAACTTCGACCTGGAAACAATTTTCCAGGAGAATTGTTTCCGGGCGAATGTTTTCATCTTAGAGATGAAGAGATTAACGCGGGAAAGGGTTTCCAAGTAATTTCAAATGTGACAGCGCAGGGATGCCAAAAAAAAGGAACACGCAGAAATTACGTTTAGGGATTATTTGGACGAAAGCGTTTTAGACATTTTAGGGAATTATTTCGGCGAAACAGTTAGAGACATTTTAAACGAGGATTTTAGAAGAGGATTTAGAAGAGGATTTAAGGGTGTAACTACGCGGCCGTTATAATACACAAGCTCGATTTGAAAAGTGTCGTGAGGTCCCCTACCTCAACCCCAAAGGGCTCCGATCCCCCTACCCCAGCCCCAAAGGAAGTCCCGGTCCTCAAAGGTCCCCCGGGCTCCCAAAGGGCCCCCGGCGTCCCAAAGGCCCCTTAGCCCCCATTTTTTAATACTTTTTTAAGGCTTTTATAATATCTTTTCAGAACAAGTTATTTTCTTAATGTCCATCCTAAACCCATTTTACAAGTTGAAATGGGCGAAACCGTTTTAGACATTTTAAAAGATGATTTTAGAAGAGGTTTTAGAAGAGGATTTGAGGGTGAAACTCTGTGGTCGTTATAATACACAAGTTCCATTTGAAAACTGTCGTGAGGTCCCCTACCCCAACCCCAAACGGCTCCGATCCCCCTATTCCCAACCCCGACGGAAGCCCCCGGTCCTCAAAGGTCCCCCGTAGTCCCAAAGGGCCCTCCACCATCCCAAAGGCCACTGAGCTCCCATTTTTTAATACTTTTTTAAAGGCTTTTATTATATCTTTTCAGAACAACTTATTTTCTTAATGTCCATCCTAAACCCATTTTACAAGTTGAAGTACCCATCCTTTTCACACACAACTTTACTTTACAGCTTTTTGAATGCCCAACACCAAGCAATACTTTTCAAAGGCATTTCAGAACAAGTTTTTTTCTTAGTGACCGTCCTAAACCAATTTTACAAGTTGAAGTACCCATCCTTTTTACACACAACTTTACTTTAAAGCTTTTTGAATGCCCAACACCAAGCAATACTTTTTTATATTATTTCAGAGCAAGTTCTTTACGTAATGTCCCTCATAAACCAATTTTACAACTTTAAGTACCCATCCTTTACACCCACAACTATACTTTACAGCTTTTTGAATGCTCCAGCACCAAGCAATACTTTTCAAAGGGCATTTCAGAACAATTTCTTTTCTTAATGTCCTTCCGAAACCCATTTTACAAGTTAAAGTACCAATTCCTTAAATCCACATCTTTAATTGAAAGCTTTTTAAGTTCTTAAAAACAAAGCAATTATTTTAAGCTTCATTTCAGAACACGTTCATATTTTTATTACAGAAAATAACGACCTCTACAATTTTAGTGGACACACTTATTCGCAAACCATTTTATTTTTAAGATCTTCGAATGCTCAAACACCACTCAATAATTTTAAAAGGTCATTACAGACCAAATTCTTTTCGTTTACCGTGTCACAGTTACATTCTCTTGATTTTTCAAAGTTTATTTTGAATTTCTTTCGTTGAAATGCAAGAGTTGGATTATTTCAGTAGTGTTTTGTTGTGGTTTACCTTGTCACAGTTACATTAACTTAATTTTTCAAAGTTCATTTTGAATTTCTTTCGTTGAAATGCAAGAGTTGGAATATTTCAGTAGTGTTTTGTTGTAATTTACCTTGTCACAGTTACATTCTCTTAATTTTTCAAAGTTCATTTTGAATTTCTTTCGTTGAAATGCAAGAGTTGGAATATTTCAGTAGTGTTTTGTTGTGCTTTACATTGTCAGAGTTACATTCTCTTAATTTTTCAAAGTTCATTTTGAATTTCTTTCGTTGAAATGCAAGAGTTGGAATATTTCAGTAGTGTCTTGTCGTGGTTTACCTTGTCACAGTTACATTCTTATAATTTTTCAAAGTTCATTTTGAATTTCTTTCGTTGAAATGCAAGAGTTGGATTATTTCAGTAGTGTTTTGTTGTGTTTTACATTGTCACAGTTACATTCTCTTGATGTTTCAAAGTTCATTTTGAATGTCTTACATTGTAATGCAAGAGTTGGAATATTTCAGTAGTGTTTTGTCGTGGTTTACCTTGTCACAGTTACATTCTCTTAATTTTTCAAAGTTCATTTTGAATTTCTTTCGTTGAAATGCAAGAGTTGGAATATTTCATTACTGTTTTTTCGTGGTTTACCTTGTCACAGTTACATTTTCTTAATTTTTCAAAGTTCATTTTGAATTTCTTTTATTGAAATGCAAGAGTTGGAATATGTCAGTAGTATTTTGTTATGGTTCACATTGTCACAGCTATATTCTCTTGATTTTTCAAAGTTCATTTTTAATTTCTTTCATTGAAATGTAAGAGTTTGAATATTTCAGTAGTGTTTTTTGTAGTTTACCTTGTCACAGTTACATTCTCTTGATGTTTCAAAGTTCATTTTGAATTTCATTCATTGAAATGCAAGAGTTGGAATATTTCAGTAGTGTTTTGATATGGTTTACCTTGTCACAGTTACATTCTCTTGATTTTTCAAAGTTCATTTTGAATTTCTTTCATTGAAATGCAAGAGTTGGAATATTCCTGTAGTGTTTTGTTGTAGTTTAACTTTCACAGTTACATTCTCTTAATTTTTCAAAGTTCATATATAATTTCTATCATTGAAATGCAAGAGTTGGATTATGTCAGTAGTTTTCTAGAGTGGTTTACCTTGTCACAGTTACATTCTCTTGATGTTTCAAAGTTCATTTTGATTTTCTTACATTGTAATGCAAGAGTTGGATTATTTCAGTAGTGTTTTGTTGAGCTTTACCTTGTCACAGTTACATTCTCTTAATTTTTCAAAGTTCATTTTGAATTTCTTTCATTGAAATGCGAGAGTTGGAATATTTCAGTAGTGTTTTGTCATGGTTAACATTGTCACAGCTATATTCTCTTGATTTTTCAAAGTTCATTTTGAATTTCTTTCATTGAAATGCATGAGTTGGAATATTTCATTAGTGTTTTGTCATGGTTTACCATCGTCACAGTTACATTCCCTTAATGTTTCAACGTTCATTTTGGATTTCATTGCATTGAAATGCAAGAGTTTGAATATTTCAGTAGTGTTTTGATGTGGTTTACCTTAATCACAGTTACATTCTCTTAATTTTTCAAAGTTCATTTTGAATTTCTTTCGGTGAAATGCAAGAGTTGGAATATTTCAGTAGTGTTTTGATGTGGTTTACCTTGTCAAAGTTACATTCTCTTGATTTTTCAAAGTTCTTTTTGAATTTGTTTCATTGTAATGCAAGAGTTGGAATATATTTCACGTAGTGTTTTGTCATGAGCTTTATGCTATGTCACAGTTACATTCTCTTGGTGTTTCAAAGTTCATTTTGAATTTCTTTCCTTTAAATGCAAGAGTTGGAATATTTCAGTAGTGTTTTGTTGTGGTTTACCGTGTCACAGTTACATTCTCTTGATTTTTCAAAGTTCATTTTGAATTTCTATCATTGAAATGCAAGAGTTGGAATATTTCATTAGTGTTTTGTCATGGTTTACCATCTCACAGTTATATTCCCTTAATTTTTCAACGTTCATTTCGGATTTCTTTCATTGAAATGCAAGAGTTTGAATATTTCAGTAGTGTTTTGTTGTGGTTTACCTTAACACAGTTACATTCTCTTAATTTTTCAAAGTTCATTTTGAATTTCTTTCGGTGAAATGCAAGAGTTGGAATATTTCAGTAGTGTTTTGATATGGTTTACCTTGTCACAGTTACATTCTCTTGATTTTTCAAAGTTCATTTTGAATTTCTTTCATTGAAATGCAAGAGTTCGAATATTTCACTAGTGTTTTGTCATGGTTTAGCATGTCACAGTTACATTCTCTTGATTTTTCAAAGTTCATTTTGAATTTCTTTCGTTGAAATGCAAGAGTTGGAATATTTCAGTAGTGTTTTGTTGTGGTTTACCTTGTCACAGTTACATTCTCTTAATTTTTCAAAGTTCATTTTGAATTTCTATCATTGAAATGCAAGAGTTGGAATATTTCAGTAGTGTTTTGTCGTGGTTTACCTTGTCAAAGTTATATTCTCTGAATTTTTCAAAGTTCATTTTGAATTTTTTTCGATGAAATGAAAGAGTTGGAATATTTCACTAATGTTTTGTTGTGGTTTACCTTGTCAGACGTACATTCTCTTAATTTTTCAAAGTTCATTTTGGTTTTATTTCGGTTAAATGCAAGAGTTGGAATATTTCAATAGTGTTTTGATGTGGTTTACCTTGTCACCGTTACATTCTCTTGATTTTTCAAAGCTCATTTTGGTTTTATTTCGTTGAAATTCAAGAGTTGGAATATTTCAAGTTAGTTAGTTTCAAGTTATTTCAAGAATAGATCAAGTTAGGTTAGGTTAAGTTAGCCTACGTACGCGCGCGTACGTGGGCTAACCTAACCTAACCTAACTTGATCTAGCCTAACCTAACCTAACAAAAATCAAGAAAATGTAACTGTGTCAAGGTAAAGCACAAAAAATTCAACGAAAGAAATCACAATGAACTTTGAAAAATCAAGAGAATGTAACTTTGACAAAGTAAACCACGACAAAACACTACTGAAATATTCCAACTCTTGCTTTTCAACGAAAGAAATCCAAAATGAACTTTGAAAAATTAAGAGAATGTAACTTTGACAAAGTAAACCGTGGCAAAACACTACTGAAATATTCCAACTCTTATATTTCACGAAAGAAATCCAAAATGAACTTTGAATAATCAAGAGAATGAAACTGTGACATGGTAAACCACTACAAAACACTACTGAAATATTCCAACTCTTGCATTTAATCGAAAGAAATTCAAAAGGAACTTTGAAAAATCAAGAGAATGTAGCTGTGACAAGGTAAACCACAACAAAACACTACTGAAATACTCCAACTTTTGCATTTCAATGAACGAAATTCAAAATAAACTTTGAAAAATCGAGAGAATGTAACTTTGACAAGGTAAACCACAACAAAACACTACTGAATTATTCCAACTCTTGCATTTCAATGAAAAAATTCAAAATGAACTTTCAAAAATTAAGAGAATGTAACTGTGACAAGTTAAACCATGACAAAACACTACTGAAATGTTCCAAGTCATGCATTTCAATGAAAGAAATTCAAAATGAACTTTGAAAAATCAAGAGAATGTAACTGTGACAAGGTAAACCACAACAAAACACTACTGAAATATTCCAACTCTTGAATTTCAGCGAATGAAATTCAAAATGAACTTTTAAAAATCAAGAAAATGTAACTGCGACAACATAAACTATAACAAAACACTACTGAAATATTCCAACTCTTACATTTCAATGAAAGAAATTCAAAATAAAGTTTGAAAAATCGAGAGAATGTAACTGTGACAAGGTAAACCATGACAAAACACTACTGAAATATTCCAACTCTTGCATTTCAATGAAAAAAATCAAAATGAACTTTCAAAAATTAAGAGAATGTAACTGTGACACGATAAACCATGACAAAACACTACTGAAATATTCCAACTCTTGCATTTCAACGAAAGAAATTCAAAATGAACTTTGAATAATCACGAGAATGTAACTGTGACAAGGTAAACCACGATAATACACTACTGAAATGTTCCAACTCATGCATTTCAATGAAAGAAATCCAAATTGAACTTTGAAAAATCAAGAGAATGTAACTGTGACAAGGTAAACCACACCAAAACACTACTGAAATATTCCAACTATTGCATTTCAACGAATGAAATTCAAAATGAACTTTGAAAAATCAAGAAAATGTAATTGCGACAAGGTAAGCCATGACAAAACACTACTGAAGGATTCAAACTCTTGCATTTCAATGAAAGAAATCCGCAATGAACTTTGAAAATCAAGAGAATGTAACTGCGACAAGGTAAACCATAACAAAACACTTATGAATTAATCCAACTCTTGCATTTCAACGAATGAAATTCAAAATGAACTTTGAAAAATAAAGAAAATGTAACTGCGACAAGGTAAACTACAACAAAACACTACTGAAATATTCCAACTCTTGCATTTCAATGAAAGAAATCCGCAATGAACGTTGAAAATCAGGAGAATGTAAATGCAATAAGGTAAACCACAACAAAACACTACTGAAATATTCCAACTCTTGCATTTCACCGAAATAAAACCAAAATGAACTTTGAAAAATCAAGAGAATGTAACGGTGACAAGGTAAACCACATCAAAACACTACTGAAATATTCCAACTCTTGCATTTCACCGAAATAAAACCAAAATGAACTTTGAAAAATTAAGAGAAAGTAAGTCTGACAAGGTAAACCACAACAAAACATTAGTGAAATATTCCAACTCTTTCATTTCATCGAAAGAAATTCAAAATGAACTTTGAAAAATTAAGAGAATGTAACTGTGACAAGCTAAACCACGACAAAACACTACTGAAATATTCCAACTCTTGCATTTCAATGATAGAAATTCAAAATTAACTTTTAAAAATTAAGAGAATTTAACTGTGACAAGTTAAACCTAAAAAAAACAATATTGAAATATTTCAACTCTTGCATTTCATCGAAAGAAATTCAAAACGAACTTTGAAAAATCAAGAGAATGTAACTGTGACATGGTAAACCATGACAAAACTAGTGAAATATTCCAACTCTTGCATTTCAATGAAAAAAATTCAAAATGAACTGTGAAAAATCAAGAGAATGTAACTGTGACAAGGTAAACCATATCAAAACACTATTGAAATATTCCAACTCTTGCATTTCACCGAAAGAAATTCAAAATGAACTTTGAAAAATTAAGAGAATGTAACTGTGTTAAGGTAAACCACAACAAAACACTACGGAAATAATCCAACTCTTGAATTTCAACGAAAGAAATTCAAAATGAACGTTGAAAAATTAAGGGAATATAACTGTGAGATGGTAAACCATGACAAAACACTAATGAAATATTCCAACTCATGCATTTCAATGAAAGAAATTCAAAATGAACTTTGAAAAATCAAGAGAATGTAACTGTGAGAAGGTAAACCACGACAAAACACTACTGAAATATTCCAACTCTCGCATTTCAAGGAAATTAATTCAAAATGAACTTTCAAAATCAAGAGAATGTAACTATGACAAGGTAAAGCACAACAGACACTACTGAAATAATCCAACTCTTGCATTACAATGTAAGAAATTCAAAATGAACTTTGAAACATCAAGAGAATGTAACTGTGACAAGGTAAACCACGACAAAACCCTAATGACATATTCCAACTCTTGCATTTCAATGAAAGAAATTCGAAATGAACTTTGAAAAATCAAGAGAATGTAACTGTGACAAGGTAAACCACAACAAAACACTACTGAAATATTCCAACTCTTGCATTTCAACGAAAGAAATCCGCAATGAACGTTGAAAATCAAGAGAATTTAACTTTGACAAGGTAAACCATGACAAAACACTACTTACATATTCCAACTTTTTCATTTCAACGAATGAAATTCAAAATGAACTTTGAAAAATAAAGATAATGTAAATGCGACAAGGTAAACTACAACAAAACACTACTGAAATATCCCAACTCTTGCATTTCAATGAAATAAATCCGCAATGAACGTTGAAAATAAAGAGAATGTAAATGCAATAAGGTAAACCACAACAAAACATTTCAAACATTTCTTGCATTTCACCGAAATAAAACCAAAATGAACTTTGAAAAATTAAGAGAATGTAAGTCAGACAAGGTAAACCACGACAAAACACTACTGAAATATTCCAACTCTTGCATTTCACCGAAATAAAACCAAAATGAACTTTGAAAAATTAAGAGAATGTAAGTCTGACAAGGTAAACCATATCAAAACACTACTGAAATATTCCAACTCTTTCATTTCATCGAAATAAATTCAAAATGAACTTTGAAAAATTAAGAGAATGTAACTGTGATAAGGTAAACCACGACAAAACAGTACTGAAATATGCCAACTCTTGCATTTGAATGAAAGAAATTCATATTAACGTTGAAAAATCAAGAGAATGTAACGGTGACGCGGTAAATTACGAAAAAAGACAAGTTAAATAATCTAACTCTCGTATTCCATTGAAAGAAATTCAAAAATGAACCTTGAAAAATCAAGAAAATGTATCTTTGACATGGTAAAGCATGACGTAACACTAGTGAAATATTCCAATTCTTACATTACAATGAAACAAATTCAAAACAAATTATGAAAAATCAAGAGAGTGTAACTGTGACAAGGTAAACCCTATCAAAACACTACTAAAATATTCAAACTCTTACAATTCAAAGATAAAAATTCAAAATGAACTTTGAATAATCAGGAGAATGTAACTGTGATAAAGTAAACTACAACAAAACACTACTGAAATATTCAAACTCTTACATTTCAATGAAAGAAATTCAAAATGAACTTTGAAAAATCAAGAGAATATAGCTGTGACAATGTGAACCATAACAAAACACTACTGAAATATTCCAACTCTTGCATTTCAATGAAAGAAATTCAAAATGAACTTTGAAAAATCAAGACAATGTAACTGTGACAAGGTAAACCACGACAAAACACTACTGAAATATTCCAACTCTTGCATTTCAAAGCAAGAAATTCAAAATGAACTTTGAAAAATTAGGAGAATGTAACTGTGACAAGGTAAACCACGACAAAACACTACTGAAATATTCCAACTCTTGCATTACAATGTAAGACATTCAAAATGAACTTTGAAACATCAAGAGAATGTAACTGTGACAATGTAAAACACAACAAAACACTACTGAAATAATCCAACTCTTGTATTTCAACGAAAGAAATTCAAAATGAACTTTGAAAAATTAAGAGAATGTAACTGTGACAAGGTAAACTACAACAAAACAGTACTGAAATATTCCAACTCTTGCATTTCAACGAAAGAAATTAAAACTGAACTTTGAAAAATTAAGAGAATTGAACTGTGACAAGGTAAACCACGACAAGACACTATTGAAATATTCCAACTCTTGCATTTCAACGAAAGAAATTCAAAATGAACTTTGAAAAATTAAGAGAATGTAACTGTGACAATGTAAAGCACAACAAAATACTACTGAAATATTCCAACTCTTGCATTTCAATGAAAGAAATTCAAAATGAACTTTGAAAAATTAAGAGAATGTAACTGTGACAAGGTAAACTATAACAAAACATTGCTGAAATATTCCAACTCTTGCATTTCAACGAAAGAAATACAAAATAAACTTTGAAAAATCAAGAGAATGTAACTGTGACAAGGTAAACCATATCAAAACACTACTGAAATATTCCAACTCTTGCAATTCAATGAAAGAAATTCAAAATGAACTTTGAATCATCAAGAGAATGTAACTGTGACAAGGTAAACTACAATAAAACACTACTGAAATATTCCAACTCTTGCATTTCAATGAAAGAAATTCAAAATGAATTTTGAAAAATCAAGAAAATGTAACTGTGACAAGGTAAACCACGACAAAACACTACTGAAATATTCCAACTCTTGCATTTCACGAAAGAAATCCAAAATGAACTTTGAAAAATCAAGAGAATGTAACTGTGACATGGTAAACCACTACAAAACACTACTGAAATATTCCAACTCTTGCATTACAATGTAAGACATTCAAAATGAACTTTGAAACATCAAGAGAATGTAACTGTGACAATGTAAAACACAACAAAACACTACTGAAATAATCCAAATAATCTTGCATTTCAACGATAGAAATTCAAAATGAACTTTGAAAAATTAAGAGAATGTAACTGTGACAAGGTAAACTACAACAAAACAGTACTGAAATATTCCAACTCTTGCATTTCAACGAAAGAAATTAAAACTGAACTTTGAAAAATTAAGAGAATTGAACTGTGACAAGGTAAACCACGACAAGACACTATTGAAATATTCCAACTCTTGCATTTCAACGAAAGAAATTCAAAATGAACTTTGAAAAATTAAGAAAATGTAACTGTGACAATGTAAAGCACAACAAAATACTACTGAAATATTCCAACTCTTGCATTTCAATGAAAGAAATTCAAAATGAACTTTGAAAAATTAAGAGAATGTAACTGTGACAAGGTAAACTACAACAAAACACTACTGAAAAATTCCAACTCTTGCATTTCAACGAAAGAGATTCAAAATGAACTTTGAAAAATTAAGAGAATGTAACTGTGACAAGGTAAACCACAACAAAACACTACTGAAATAATCCAACTCTTGCATTTCAACGAAAGAAATTCAAAATAAACTTTGAAAAATCAAGAGAATGTAACTGTGACAAGGTAAACACTATCAAAACACTACTGAAATATTCCAACTCTTGTATTTCAATAAAAGAAATTCAAAATGAACTTTGAAAAAATCATGAGAATGTAACTGTGACAAGGTAAACTACAACAAAACACTACTGAAATATTCCAACTCTTGCATTTCAATGAAAGAAATTCAAAATGAATTTTGAAAGATCAAGAGAATGTAACTGTGACAAGGTTAACAACGACAAAATACTACTGAAATAATCAAACTCTTGCATTTCACGAAAGAAATTCAAAATGAACTTTGAAAAATCAAGAGAATGTAACTGTGACAAGGTAAACGCTATCAAAACACTACTAAAATATTCCAACTCTTGCAATTCAATAAAAGAAATTCAAAATTAACTTTGAATCATCAGGAAAATGTAACTGCGACAAAGTAAACCACAACAAAACACCACTGAAATATTCAAACTCTTACATTTCAATGAAAGAAATTAAAAATGAACTTTGAAAAATCAAGAGAATATAGCTGTGACAATGTGAACCATAACAAAATACTACTGGAATATTCCAACTCTTGCATTTGAATAAAAGAAATCCAAAATGGACTTTGAAAAATCAAGAAAATGTAAATGTGACAAAGTGAACCATTGCAAAAAACTACTTAAATATGCCAACTCTTGCATTTCACGAAAGAAATCCAAAATGAACTTTGAAAAATCAAGAGAATGTAACTGTGACATGGTAAACCACTACAAAACACTACTGACATATTCCAACTTTTGCATATCAATGAAAGAAATTCAAAATAAACTTTGAAAAATCTAGAGAATGTAACTGTGACAAGGTAAACCACAACAAAACACTACTGAATTGTTCCAACTCTTGCATTTCAATGAAAAAATTCAAAATGAACTTTGAAAAATCAAGAAAATGTAAATGTGACACGATAAACCACAACAAAACACTACTGAAATATTCCAACTCTTGCATTTCAAAGAAAGAAATTCAAAATGAACTTTGAAAAATCACGAGAATGTAACTGTGACAAGGTAAACCATGACAAAACACTACTGAAATATTCCAACTCTTGCATTTCAATAAAAGAAATTCAAATGAACTTTGAAAAATCAAGAGAATGTAACTGTGACAAGGTAAACCACAACAAAACACTACTGAAATATTCCAACTCTTGCATTTCAGCGAATGAAATTCAAAATGAACTTTGAAAAATCAAGAAAATGTAACTCTGACAACATAAACTATAACAAAACACCACTGAAATATTCCAACTCTTACATTTCAATGAAAGAAATTCAAAATAAACTTTGAAAAATCGAGAGAATGTAACTGTGACAAGGTAAACCATGACAAAACACTACTGAAATATTCCAACTCTTGCATTTCAATGAAAAAAATTCAAAATGAACTTTCAAAAATTAAGAGAATGTAACTGTGACACGATAAACCATGACAAAACACTACTGAAATATTCCAACTCTTGCATTTCAACGAAAGAAATTCAAAATGAACTTTGAAAAATCAAGAGAATGTAACTGTGACAAGGTAAACCACACCAAAACACTACTGAAATATTCCAACTATTGCATTTCAACGAATGAAATTCAAAATGAACTTTGAAAAATCAAGAAAATGTAACTGCGACAAGGTAAGCCATGACAAAACACTACTGAAATATTCCAACTCTTGCATTTCAATGAAAGAAATCCGCAATGAACGTTGAAAATCAAGAGAATGTAACAGCGAAAAGGTAACCCATAACAAAACACGACTGAAATAATCCAACTCTTGCATTTCAAAGAAAGAAATTCAAAATGAACTTTGAAAAATAAATAAAATTTAACTGCGACAAGGTAAACTACAACAAAACACTACTGAAATATTCCAACTCTTGCATTTCAATGAAAGAAATCCGCAATGAACGTTGAAAATCAGGAGAATGTAAATGCAATAAGGTAAACCAAACAAAACACTACTGAAATATTTCAACTCCTGCATTTCACCAAAATAAAACCAAAATGAACTTTGAAAAATCAAGAGACTGTTACTGTGACAAGGTAAACCATATCAAAATACTATTGAAATATTCCAACTCTTGCATTTAACCGAAATAAAACCAAAATGAGCTTTGAAAAATTAAGAGAATGTACGTCTGACAAGGTAAACCACAACAAAACATTAGTGAAATATTCCAACTCTTTCATTTCATCGAAAGAAATTCAAAATGAACTTTGAAAAATTCAGAGAATGTAACTGTGACAAGCTAAACCGCAACAAAACACTACTGAAATATTCCAACTCTTGCATTTCAACGAAAGAAATTCAAAATAAACTTTGAAAAATCAAGAGAATGTAACTGTGACATTGTAAACCATGACAAAACACTAGTGAAATATTCCAACTCTTGCATTTCAACGAATGAAATTCAAAATGATGTTTGGAAAATTAAGAAAATGTAACTGTGAAAAGGTAAACTACAACAAAACACTACTGAAATATTCCAACTCTTGCATTTCACGAAAGAAAGTCAAATGAACTTTGAATAATCATGAGAATGTAATTGGGACAAGGTCAAACACAACAAGACACTACTGAAATATTCCAACTCTTGCATTTCAATGAAAGAAATTCAAAATGAACTTTGAAAAATTAAGAGAATGTATCTGTGACAATGTAAAGCACAACAAAACACTACTGAAATATTCCAACTCTTGCATTTCAATGAAAAAATTCAAAATGAACTTTCAAAAATTAAGAAAATGTAACTGTGACACGATAAACCACAACAAAACACTACTGAAATATTCCAACTCTTGCATTTCAACGAAAAAAATTCAAAATGAACTTTGAAAAATCACGAGAATGTAACTATGACAAGGTAAACCATGACAAAACACTACTGAAATGTTCCAAGTCATGCATTTCAATGAAAGAAATTCAAAATGAACTTTGAAAAATCAAGAGAATGTAACTGTGACAAGGTAAACCACAACAAAACACTACTGAAATATTCCAACTCTTGCATTTCAGCGAATGAAATTCAAAATGAACTTTTAAAAATCAAGAAAATGTAACTGCGACAACATAAACTACAACAAAACACCACTGAAATATTCCAACTCTTACATTTCAATGAAAGAAATTAAAAATGAACTTTGAAAAATCAAGAGAATATAGCTGTGACAATGTGAACCATAACAAAACACTACTGAAATATTCCAACTCTTGCATTTCAATGAAAAAAATCAAAAATGAACTTTGAAAAATTAAGAGAATGTAACTGTGACAAGGTAAACCACAACAAAACACTACTGAAATATTCCAACTATTGCATTTCAACGAATGAAATTCAAAATGAACTTTGAAAAATCAAGAGAATGTAACTGTGACAAGGTAAACCCTATCAAAACACTACTAAAATATTCCAACTCTTGTATTTCAATGAAAAAAATTCACAATGAACTTTGAAACATCAGGAGAATGTAACTGTGATAAAGTAAACTACAACAAAACATTAGTGAAATATTCAAACTCTTGCATTTCAATGAAAGAAATTCAAAATGAACTTTGAAAAATCAAGAGAATATAGCTGTGACAATGTGAACCATAACAAAACACTACTGAAATATTCCAACTCTTGCATTTCAATGAAAGAAATTCAAAATGAACTTTGAAAAATCAAGAAAATGTAACTGTGACAAGGTAAACCACGACAAAACACTACTGAAATATTCCAACTCTTGCATTTCAAAGCAAGAAAGTCAAAAAGAACTTTGAAAAAAGAGGAGAATGTAACTGTGACAAGGTAAACCATGACAAAACACAACTGACATATTCCAACTCTTGCATTACAATGTAAGACATTCAAAATGAACTTTGAAACATCAAGAGAATGTAACTGTGACAATGTAAAACAGAACAAATCACTACCGAAATATTCCAACTCTTGTATTTCAACGAAAGAAATTCAAAATGAACTTTGAAAAATTAAAAGAATGTAACTGTGACAAGGTAAACTACAACAAAACACTACTGAAATATTCCAACTCTTGCATTTCCACGAAAGAAATTCAAAATGAACTTTGAAAAATTAAGAGAATGTAATTGTGACAAGGTAAACCACGAGAAGACACTACTGAAATATTCCAACTCTTGCATTTCAACGAAAGAAATTCAAAATGAACTTTGAAAAATTAAGAGAATGTATCTGTGACAATGTAAAGCACAACAAAACACTACTGAAATATTCAAATCTTGCAATTCAATGAAAGAAATTCAAAATGAACTTTGAAAAATTAAGAGAATGTAACTATGACAAGGTAAACTACGACAAAACACTACTGAAAAATTCCAACTCTTGCATTTCAACGAAAGAAATTCAAAATGAACTTTGAAAAATCAAGAGATTGTAACTGTGACAAGGTAAAGAACAACAAAACACTACTGAAATATTCCAACTCTTGCATTTCAAGGAAAGAAATCCAAAATGAACTTTGAAAAATCAAGAGAATGTAACTGTGACACGGTAAACCAAAAGAACTTGTTCTGAAATGCCCTTTGAAAAGTATTGCTTGGTGTTGGAGCATTCAAAGAGCTGTAAAATAAAGTTTTGGGTGTAAAAGATGGGTACTTCAACTTATAAAATGGGTTTAAGAATGACATTAAGAAAATAACTGGTTCTGAAATGCCTTTAAAAAGTATTGCTTGGTGTTGGAGCATTCAAAAAGCTGTAAACTAAAGTTGTGGGTGAAAAAGTATGGGTACTTCAACTTGTAAAATGGGTTTAGGAAGGACACTAAGAAAAGAACTTGTTCTGAAATGCCATTTGAAAAGTATTGCTTGGTGTTGGGCATTCATAAAGCTGTAAAGTAGAGTTGTGTATGAAAAGGATGGGAACTTCAACTTCTAAAATGGGTTTAGGAAGGACATTAAGAAAAGAAATTGTTCTGAAATGCCTTTGAAAAGTATTGCTTGGTGCTGGAGCATTCAAAAAGCTGTAAAGTATAGTTGTGGGTGCATAGGATGGGTACTTCAAGTTGTAAAATTGGTTTAGGAGGGACATTACGTAAAGAACTTGTTCTGAAATAATATAAAAAAGTATTGCTTGGTGTTGGAGCATTCAAAAAGCTGTAAAGTAAAGTTGTGTGTAAAAAGGATGGGTACTTCAACTTGTAAAATTGGTTTAGGACGGTCACTAAGAAAAAACCTTGTTCTGAAATGCCTTTGAAAAGTATTTCTTGGTGTTGGGCATTCAAAAAGCTGTAAAGTAAAGTTGTGTGTGAAAAGGATGGGTACTTCAACTTGTAAAATGGGTTTAGGATGGACATTAAGAAAATAACTTGTTCTGAAAAGATATAATAAAAGCCTTAAAAGAGTATTAAAAAATGGGGGCTCAGGGGCCTTTGGGACGGCGGGGGGCCCTTTGGGGCGCCGGGGGACCTTTTAGGACCGGGGGCTTCCGTCAGGGGTGGGGATAGGGGGATCGGAACCATTGGGGGTTGTGGTAGAGGACCTCACGACACTGTTCAAATGAAACTTGTGTATTATAACGACCACAGAGTTTCACCCTCAAATCCTCTTCTAAAACCTCTTCTAAAATCATCTTTTAAAATGTCAAAAACGGTTTCGCCCATTTCAACTTGTAAAATGGGTTTAGGATGGACATTAAGAAAATAACTTGTTCTGAAAAGATATAATAAAAGCCTTAACAAATATTAAAAAATGGGTGGCTCAGGGGCCTTTGGGACGCCGCGGGCCCTTTGGGAGCCCGGTGAACCTTTGAGGACCGGGGGCTTCCTTGGGGGCGGGGGTAGGGGGATCGGAGCCCTTTGGGGTTGGGTAGAGGACCTCACGACACTGTTCAAATGGAACTTGTGTATTATAACGACCACAGAGTTTCACCCTCAAATTCTCTTCTAAAACATGTTCTAAAATCATCTTTTAAAATGTCTCTAACTGTTTCGCCGAAATAATTCCCTAAAATGTCTAAAACTCTTTCGCCCAAATAATCCCTAAACATAATTTCTGCGTGTTCCTTTTGTTTTGGCATCCCTGCGCTGTCACATTTGAAATTACTTGGAAACCCTTTCCCGCGTTAATCTCTTCATCTCTAAGTTCAAAACATTCGCCCGGAAACAATTCTCCTGGAAAATTGTTTCCAGGTCGAAGTTTGTTATTGATTCACGAAAGGGGAATTAATTTGTTGTTTCTAAGGGGAATAATTGATCTACGAAAGGGGAATTAATTTGTTGTTTCTAAGGGGAATTATTGATTTACGAAAGGGGAATTAATTTGCTGTTTCTAAGGGGAATTATTGATTCAAGAAAGGGGAATTAATTCGTTGTTTCTAAGGGGAATTATTGATTCACGAAAGGGAACACGTGATCCTGTTTCCTATTCCTGGATCTTAACATTCTCCCCGAGCGTGCACTTGGCCAAACAACAACAACAAATACATCAACCTTGGAAGAGGTGTTATTGACCCTGTCCCCGTTAGACTCAATAATCCAGCAATTGTTGATGTGAACTCTTGTTGTCATCCAAGAAACACCCGCTAATACGTAACCAGCCCTCTGATTGGTTAAGAAGGAAACACGTGATCTTGTTTCCTATTCCTGGATCTTAACATTCGCCCCTAGCGTGCACTTGGCCAAACAACGACAACTTTCTCGGAAACGTGTTCTCCCTGGGGATTCCATGCCCATATTTGGTGTTCGAACGGGACTGACATCACAGGTGTTCTCCCTAGGGACTCCATGCCCATATTTGGTGTGGGGTCGGGTCTGACAGCACAGGTGTTCTCCCTAGGGAATCTATACCCATATTTGGTGTGGGTACGGAGTTAGAATAAATTGTAGATAGCAGCAGGTGTGAGGGTTTTCTCTATAGGCACTTCATATGAAAGAGGTCGTCGTAGAAACTTCTAAGGGGGCTCATTTGAATGGAAATCAAGAGTTCTAGTGCCCTTTTTAAGGGTCAAAAGTGATTGGAGGGCAACTAGCCCCCCCCCCATGCCCATCAATCCCCCAAACACATCCAAAAATTTTGAGATAGCCATTTTGTTCAGCATAGTTAATTTCCAGATAGAAAATATGGTTTTGAGGAGGACACTCACCCACAGCCCTCAAGGCAAGGGTTGTAAGTTATACCCTGGGGGCTTATAAGGTTTTTATAGAAAGTGTTGTCGTAGAAACTTCAAAAAGGACTCATTTAATTGAAAATTCAAAGGGCTAGTGCCCTTTTCCATAGTCAAAAGTGATTGGAGGGCAACTAACCCCCCCGTAAGCCCATCCTTCCCCCAAGCACATCCAATCAAAATTTCAAGATAGTCATTTTGTTCAGCGTAGTTGATTTCCAGATAGAAAATATGGTTTTAAGGAGGACAATCCCCCACGCCCTCGAGGCAAGGTTTTTAAGTTATGCCCTGGGGCCATATAAGGTTTTTATAGAACGCTTTGTCTTAGAAACTTCAAAAAGGCTCATTCAATTTCAAATTCAAAGGGATAGTGGCTTTTTAATAATCAAAAGTGATTGGAAGGCAACTAGAACCCCCCCCCACGCCTGTCATTCGCCCAAACATATCCAATCAAAATTTTGAGATAGCCTTTTTGTTCAGCTTAGTTGATTTGCAGATAGAAAATATGTTTTTGAGGAGGAAGCTCCCCCACAACCCTCAGGGCAAGGGTTTTAAGTTATGCCCTGGGGGCATATAAGGTTTTTATAGAAGGTGTTGTCGTAAAAACTTCAAAAAAGGCTCATTCAATTGAAAATTCAAAGGGGTAGTGCCCTTCTTAATAGTCAAAAGTGATTGAAGGGCAACAAGCCCCCTCTCAAGCCCACCTTTTCCCTAAACACATCCAATTATAGAGATAGCCATTTTATTAAACGTATATTTAGGTTCTGGATATTATGTCTTTGAGGAAGACAACTCCCCAACAGCCATCAGGGCAAGGGATTTAAGTTAAACCCTGAAGGCATATAAGGTTCTGTATAGACAACGTTGTCGTATAAACTGCAGAAAGCGCTCATTCGATTGGAAATTTAAATGGCCAATTCGCTTTTCAATAGTCATAAGTGATTCTAAGGCAACTGACACCCCTTCTATGCCCACCATTTCCCCGAACAAATCCAATCAAAATTTTTATATATGTATTTTGTTCAACGTAGTTGAAAGTTCTAGAAATTATACGAGCAGGATACTCCCGTATTTTCAAGCAGGACATTCCCCCCACAGTCTTTAAGGGAAATGAGCTTACCCTGCCCTGCAAATTGCGTGCATAGTAAAGGCCATACGGCTCCAATGTTTTATTATTATTAATTTTTTTTCCCAGAGGCACTTCATATTGAAGGGGTCATCGTAAAAAACTTCAAAGGGAACTCATTCGATTGGAAATCGAGAGTTCTAGTGCCCTTTGTAATAATCAAAAGTGATTGGAGGGCAACTAGCCCCCCTCCCTTGCTCATCAATCCCCCAAACACATCCAATTAAAATTTTGACATGGCCATTTTGTTCAGTGTAGTCGATTTCCAAATAGAAAATATATTTTTGAGGAGGACACTCCCCCACAACCCTCAGGGCAAGGGTTTTAAGCTATGCCCTGGGGGCATATAAGGTTTTTACAGAAGGCGTTGTCGTAGAAACTTAAAAACAGGCTCATTCGATTGCAAATTCAAAGGGCTAGTGCCCTTTTTAATAGTCATAAGTGATTGCAGGGCAACTAGCCCCCCTCCCTACGATCTTCCTTTCCCCAAACACATCCAATCAAAATTTTGAGATAGCCATTTTGTTCAGCGTAGTTGATTTCTTGATAGAAAATACGTTTTTGAGGAGGACCGTCCGCCACAACCCTCAGGGCAAGGGTTTTAAGCTATGCCCTGGGGGCATATAAGGTTTGTATATAAGGCGTTGTCAAAGAAATTTCAAAAAAGGATCATTACATTGAAAATTCAGAGTGCTAGTGCCCTTTTTAATAGTTGAAAGTGATTGGAGGGCAACTAGCCCCCCCCCACGCCCATCATTCCCCCAAACATATCCAATCAAAATTTCAAGATAGCCATTTTGTTCAACGTAGTTGATTTCCGGATAAAAAATATGTTTTGAGGAGGACACTCCCCCACAACCCTCAAGGCAAGGGTTTTAAGTTATATCCTGGGGGCATATAAGGTTTTTATAGAAGGCGTTGTCGTAGAAACTTCAAAAAAGACTCATTTGATTGGAAATTCAAAGGGCTAGTGCCCTTTTTAATAGTCGACAAGTATTTGAGGGCAATTAACCCCCTCTCACGCCCACCTTTTCCCCAAAACACATCCAATCAATGTTTTGAGACAGCCATTTTATTAAACATAGTTTGAAGTTCTGGATATTAGGTCTTGAAACTCCTCCAAAGCCCTCAGGGCATGGGTTGTAAGTTATGCCCTGGGGGCATATAAGGTTTTGTATACACAAAGTTGTCGTAGAAACTTCAAAAAGGTCACATTTAATTGGAAATTTAAATGGCTAGTTCCCTTTTTAATAGTCGAAAAAGATTCTGAGGCAACTGACACCCCTTCCACGCCCACCATTTCCCCAAACTTGTCCAATCAAAATTGTTATGTAGCCATTTTGTTCAACATAGCTGAAATTTCTGGAAATTATATGTTTGAACAAGACTATCTCCCAATAGTCTTGAGGGGCGAGGGTTATAAGTTATGCCCTGGGGGCATATATGGTTATTATAAAAGCAATGCTCGTATAAACTTCAGAGAGGACTCATTTGATAGGAAGTGGAGAGTTCTAGTCCACTCTTTAGGCATCAAAAGATATTGGGGGTAACCAGCACCCCAACCCCCTCCAAATGCATCAAAGGAACAACTTAAGATGGCTATTTTGTTTAAAAATACTTAAAAGATCAGATAACAAAATTCCGGTGTCGACAAAACTCACCAGGGCACGGAGGTAGGTGTTGTAAGTTTTGCTCTGGGGGCATATATGGGTCTTATGGAAGGGATTCTCGTATTAACTTCAAAAACGGTTCATTTGATTGGAAATTAAAAGTTCTAGTTCAGTTTTTAAGAGTCAAAAGAGATTGTAGGACACCTAGCCCCCCCCCCTCCACCCCCTTTTTTCCTTAAACCCATCCGATAAGAACTTTGAGATAGTTTTTTTAAATAGTTCGAAGACCATATAACGAAATCTCAGGGGTCAACAGAACCCCCCAGGGCCCAAGGGCAGGTGTTGTAAATTATGCATTGGGGGAATATATGATTCTTATTGAAGGGATGCTTGTATAATATTCAGAGATTGCTCAATTGATTAGAAATTAAAAGTTCTAGTTAATTTGAGGGCAACTAGCCCCCCCCCACACCCCACCCCCAACTCCCCAAATTCATCAAAAAAAAATTTGAGATAGCCTTTAAGTTAAAAATTTCTCAAAAGTCAGATAACAAAAACTCAGGTGTCTTCACAACCCCCAGGGCCCAGGGGCAGGTGTTGTAAGTTACGCCCTGGGGCATATATTGTTCGTATGAAAGGAATTCTCGTATGAAGTTCAGAGAGGGCTCATTTGATTGGATATTGAAAGTTTTAGCTCACATTTTAAGAGTTAAAAGAGACCCGAGGGAAGCTATCCCCCTCCCCCACGCCTTCGTTTTCAAAACCCATCTGATGGAAATTTTGAGAAAGACATCTTGTTAGAAAAATAGTTCAAAGGTGGATAAGAAAAACTCCGTTGTCAATACAACCCCTCAGGGCACATGGGAAAGCGTTCTAAGTTAGTCCCTAAGGGCATGTATGGTTCTTATGAAAGGGATGCTTCCATAAGCTTCATAGAGGGCTCATTTGACTGGAAATTGAAAGTTCTAGTTCACTTTTTAAGAGTCAAGAGTCACTTTTTAGTTAATCTAGCCCTCCCCCACGCTCTTTTTTCCCAAACCTGTCCGCTACAAATTTTGAGATAGCCAGTCTTTTCGAAATTTTTCAAAAATTAGATAACAAAAACGCCCCTCAGAGCTCGGGGGATAGACGTTGTAATTGTTGTCCTGGGGGCGTAAATGGTTCTTATGAAAGGGACACTCGTATAAACTTCAGAGGGGGCTCATTTGATTGGAAATTGAAAGTTCTAGTTCAATTTTTAAGAGTCAAAACATATCCGAGGGCAACTAGCCCCCTCCACATACAATTTTCCCCCAAGCCCATCCTATAAAATTTTTATAATAGCCATTTCATTAAAAATAGTTCAAAGTTCAGAAAAAATTCTGTGTCGACGGAACCCACAAGGGCTAGAAGGCAGGCGTTATGAGTAATGCTCTAGGGGCATATGTAGTTCTTATGGAAGGGATGCTCGTATAAACTTTGAAGAGGGCTCATATGATTGGAAATCGAAAGTTCTTGTTCATTTTTTAAGAGTCTAAAGAGATCCGAGGGTAACTAGCCCCCTCCACATACCATTTTCCCCAAGCCCATCCTATAAAATTTTTATAATAGCCATTTCATTAAAAATAGTTCAAAGTTCAGATAAAAAAATTCCTGTGTCGACGGAACCCACCAAGGCTCGGAGGCAGGCGTTATGAGTAATGTTCTAGGGGCAAATATAGTTCTTATGGAAGGGATGCTCGTATAAACTTTGGAGAGGGCTCATTTGACTTGAAATTGAAAGTTCTTGTTCACTTTTTAAGGGTAAAAAGAGATCAGAAGGCAACTAGCCCCTTCCCCCTTCTCCACGCCCTAAATGCATCAGATAAAAATTTTGAGATAGACATTTTGTTGAAATAATTCAAAGTTCTAATAACAAAAAATTCCAGTGTTGACAAGGCCCCCCAGCGCCCAGGGGTAGGAGTTGTAAGTTATGCCCTAGGAGCATATAGGGTTGTTGTGGAAGGGGAGCTCGTATAAAATTCCTAGAGGGTTCATTTGATTGGAAATGGATAGTTGTAATTCAGTTTTTAAGAGTAAAAAAGATTGGATTGCAGCTATGCTCCCCCCACACTCCATTTATTTAATTCCAAGAGGCACGTCACATAGAAGAGGTCTTCTTATAAACTTCAAAGGGGAACCATTCGATTGGAAATTGAAAGTTTTAGTGCCATTTCTTAGAGTCAAAAGTGATCAGAGGGCAACTATCCCCCAAGCCCTTTTCCCCAAATCTATCTGATAAGAATTTAAGGTAGTCATTTTGTTAAAAATAGTTCATAGATCATATAACAAAAATCCTTTACGTATGGTCATTTCGTTAAAAATAGTTCAAAGATCAGATTAGAAAAATTCCTGTATCGACAACCCCCAGTGCCAGGACAGGCGTTGTAAGTATTGCTCTGGGTTCATATATAGTTTTTATGGAAGTTATGCTCGTATAAACTTCAGAGAGGGTTCATTTGAATGAAAATTGAAAGATGTAGTTCATTTTCACAGAGTGAAAAATGATCAGACGGCAACTAACCCTTCCCACCCTCCACGCCTTTGGGGGTATCGGATGGACAAACCCATCTGACAAAAATTTCAGGTGACCATTTTGTTAAAAATAGTTCAACCATCAAATATTAAAACTCCAGGGTCGACACAACCCCCCAGGGCCCAGGGATAGGCGTTGTAAGTTATACTTTGGGGAGATATATATATGGTTCTTATAGAAATGATACTTGTATAAACTTCAGAAGGGGGCTCATTTGATTGAAAATAGAAAGTTCTAGTTCACTTTTAAAGATTCAAAAGAAACAAAAGCTTAATCTGGTCCCCCAACACCCTTTTTCCCCAAACCCATCCGATTAAAATTTTGAGATAGTAATTTCGTTAAAAATAGTTCAAACATCAGATAATAAAAATTCCGAGGTGGACACAAACCCATTTTTTCACTTTGATATTGTTACTTTGATATACAGTTTTGTTATTTTGATGAATATTTGATTTTTTTTAAAGTTTGATTTTAAAATAAGGAATTTTTAAAAACTTAAAATTTTTTGCAATCAAAAAGAACAAAAATTAATTTAAAAAAAATTCCCGAAACATAAGTTTTTAAAATAAAAGTAAAGGCTATTTTAAACTTAAGCTCAGCAGATACAAATACCTTTTAAAATTCAAACTCATAACGACCAGAAATTACTATTAAAGAATAAATGAAAACCAAAATGAACAGAAACTAAATAAACAATCATAGCAAAAACATATAACAAGTAATAATATAAATGAATAAAAAGATCTTAAAGTGAGTAATGCTTAGATTGAAGATGAATATCAAGCTTAAACGAAAAAAAATATTTTCCCATTGAAGCATAAATGAAACTTAAATCGAACAGAAATTAAATAAACAATCAATGAAAACAAAAATACTATAGATATTAATGTAAATTAATAAATAAATCTTAAAACGAGTGAAACTTAAATTCAATTTAATTGAAACAGCAAAAGAGGCAATTTTACGTCTGCGCCATACGCACTATCCAATGAATATATCACCAGAGGACGAGTTGGTATTAAAAATCAAGAAATTTGTTGGGTTTGTAAGAAAAAATTAATGAGGGGAATGCGAAATCCCGCACTCATGATCATTTATACCAAGAGATTTCTTCAATGGGAGGTAACTTTTGGGGGGTCGCGCATAAATTGTGTAATTTAAATGTTAAGCAACAATACTTTTTACCGGTTTACATTCACAATTCCAACTATGATTTGAAATTCATTTTACCAGTGCTGGCACAATTACAGAAAGGTGAAGTTGTTGATGGCACATGTGTGGATGGTTCTGTTTCATATAACATCATACCAAAATCATCTGAAAAGTTGCTAGTCTTATAATTTAAATGGCAAACAATTGATAAAGGTAATACGTTCTTGAATAGAATCTGTTCCTTGATTCTTTTAGCTTCTTCACTAAATTCCTAAGTCAATTGATCCAAGAACAAAATAGTGGCAGTTTTTATAGCTTACTCCTCCTTAAACAGCACTTTCAAGATGAGGAACTGTATTATTTATTAAATTGTAAGGGCATAAACCCGTACGATCACTACAGCTCCGCCTCAAAGCTAAGTGAGGAAAAATTACCGCCCATCGCAGAGTTTTATGATTCACTTGGCGATCGCCAATGCACCAATGCCAATTATGACTTTGCCAAGAGGGTTTGGGTAAAGGGAGGGTGTAAAAAGGGTGGGATTATTGTAAAATGTACCTGGCAAGTGATGTATTGCCGTTGTTGGATATTGTCGGTAAAAACACCGAAGAAATTCATGAAGAATTTGGGTTGGATTTGGGGTGTTATTTTTTCACTCCTCATTTGGTGATGGATTTAATTCCTAAAATCGCTGGAGCAGAAATAGGTCTGATCGCCGACATGGATCAGCACCTGTTTGTAGAGAGATCTATGAGGGGAGGGTATGTTTTTCACGGGGATCATATCCTTGAAACTGACCCAACTGGAAAACGCACCGGTGAAAAGCCGGATGCCATTTTTTTGGATATGAATTCCCTTTATCTGTCGGCAATGTCTCACTTTTATTAGCCGTTTGGGAATTACCAATGGCTTAACAATCTTTCTGATCCAGATTTTTCCCAATATTCACGCTGTTGAGGAAAATGGACAACAAGGACGGTTTTTTTTAAATTGGTGGTGAAATACGGCTGGAACTTCATGACTCTTTAAAAGACTTTGTTTTCCCATGCATCAATAGACCGGTGCAGAGGGACTCGCTGAGTCCATTTAGTTTATCATTAGTAGAAAATAAATGCATGAATTGGACACCTTCAAAACAAAAGCTTTTTGCCGACCTTGAGCCGAAACGGAATATTGTTGTACACAACGTTTTTTTGCGGTGGATGCTCGCCAACGCTTTCAATGTCTCAAGGATTCATAGAGCCCTCCAGTTCAATCAAAAACCTTATATGAAGACGTTTGTTGACGCTTTTGTCAACAAACACTCTCAGGCGAAAACAGATCGAAAAAGAGATCTTTAAACTCATTTTAAATTCGGCCTTTGGTAAGATCTGTGAGAGTGTGCGAAAGAGGAGTCGTTTTGACGTTGGGACTGACCCAAAAGAATATGCCCGTATCAATGCAGATCTAAAATTCACATCGTTCACAATCATAGACTCCAATATGGTCCTCTTACATAGAAAGAAAAGAAATGTAGTTTAAAATAAAACCATTGCCGCTGGGAGTACGATTTTAGAAATTTCAAAAAAACTCATGTTGGAGTTTTATTACAATATATTTTGGTGCCGGTGGCCGAGGAAGGGACAAGTTCAAGTTTTTTATGGGGATACGGATTCTTTATTGTTAAAGGTTAAAACTAATAATGTATTGGAAGATTTGGAAAATGGAGAGTACATTATCTCTTGGATGGATTACACAAACTGGGATGAGTCCCGCTATCCGGAGCTAGTGAAACACCAGGTCCCAAATCATTTATTAAAATTAAAATCAGAAACAGGAAGTAATTTGGTATTGCAAGGTGTATTTCCCGGTCTGAAGGTGTACTGCGTAGAAAAGCACAAAGAGACTGCCAAAAAATTCTGCATAGGGGTGCCTGCATACTATGTAAAGGAAAATTTCAACATGAGTGTTTATAGGAACTGTACAGAGCAAAATTTTGTTCCAAGAGCGAGCGTCATCACCATTCTCTCTTTAAAATATAAAAACTATACAGTTCAAGTCGAAAAAAATACCATGTCCACCATTTCGGACGAAGTCTATGTACTCGAGGGTGGTGTGAGAGTACTACCACATGGCCATTACTTACTTCAGATTGAGTTGAATGTGTGGATTATAGAAAGCAACTCGGTCTGGAGAAAACTATAGTTTTCTGAGGGGGTGGGTGGGGGGTGTTTCTCCGTCAACAGCTCAACACTGCCTTTTTTATACCTAGCTATTTTTCCGTCACAAGCTCGGCACTGTCCTTTTTTTGTCCTAGTCATTTAAAGTTATTAAATTTCATTGCAGATAGTGGTAATTTTCAAGTGTTTATTTTATGTTTTATTTTTAAGTGCCTATCACTAGCCCACCGCGGAGCATTCCGGCCGTCGCGGGTACCATCCACTGGCCGCAACGGGTTACGGCCTGGTCACCATTATCGTTGGTCGCCCTCCGCTCGTTTTTTTTTTAAATGTTTATGTTGTAAATATATTTTTATGTTGTATATATGTGAATTAAAGAAACCATTTATAATATTTCCATTGAATATTCATTCAACAGATTGAGGTTACGATAGGTTAGTTGCATTTTGACACTGGAAGAGTATGTAATAATTTAAAACACCCTTTACATCGTTTCTTTGCGGACCGTCTGTGTCTGGCAAAACGACACTTTTAACGAAAATCGTTCAAAAGCGTGAGTAAAATGTTTTCAGAGAACCAGAAAAATATCTGTTATTGCTATAGTATATGGCAAGAATCTTATGATAAAATAAAGAAGATTGATCCAAGCATAAAATTTATACAAGGACTTGACGTGTTTAATATTATCGTGCCAAACTCATGGTTGATTATTGACGTATTTGCTAAACCTATTGAAGAATGGTCATGGGAAATGTTACAACTGTTTACTGTCCGGTCTCATCACGAAAAAATTTCTGTAACTATTGTTCTCCATAATCTTTTTCATCAGAGTAAATGCATGAGAACACTTGCTTTGAATTGTACCTACTATATCATCTATAAATTTGTTCGCGATTCAAGTTCTCTTATAACTCTAAACCAACAAATTTATCCTGGTGAACCTAAATTTTTACTTTTCTCATACAATCAAGCAACTAATAAACCTTATGGTTACATTATTAGACTTGAATCAAAACACACCCGAAGATTTGCGTGCAGTCGCTGATATTTTCGATAATGATATCACTGTATATCTACCTATGAATAGTAAAAAAGGTCATTAGTCGCAATCATGACATTGAAGAAGCTACCTGAGCAACGGCATTTATTTTCCGTGTTAGCCAGTTCAAAACCACGACTTAAAAAAGCATTACTCAAGCATGGTGTTGACAAGAAGTTTATTATTCTCTAGTCGGAACTTTGTTTAAATTTAACAGAGGGTAATGTTGAGCTGTCAGATCGTGTTAGGTAACAAACAAAGCAACATTGATCACTTGTACGGGCTCTAGGTTGCAGAAAAAAAAAGTAAATTGTAGAAGAAAACCTCTTGTGCAAGCGGGTGGTAATTTCTTTTCAGTGTTACTACCGATAATCGCAGAATTTGTAAAGACTATTCTCTAGAAATGGCTAAACCCTGTAAATTGACACCAATTGAACCTTGCCTTTCACCCAAAGAGCACTTTGAAGATAATCTTGATAAATTTATTAACAATGAAACAATTGCCGATGATGAAAAATTATTTTGCTTCAAAATATCCTTTGTCGTGTCAACAAACATAAACCTTATCGAGAAAAAACACTTAAAGTCTATGTCATTGATCAACCTTCTGATAACAGTGAAAAAACGAAAAAGGAATATTTATTAACAAGTGTTGTAGACTTGTCACCTCGATCCTATCGTGAACAAATTAAAAGACTCTTGACATATGTCACAGAAAATGAACAAATTGATGAGAAAAACAATGAAGTTATAATCCAGGGTAAGCCCTACAATTTAATTGATCCATTATTGGATCTGATTGGGAATCGTAAAAGAGTCGAATCCTGTGACGAGCATTTATATAATTTTTTAAAGTCATCAAATTTTTTTAAAAGTCTTATCCGTAAATTCTAAAGAAACTAAGAAAACATAGTCCATTAAAGGTAGAAGATGATTTTCAATCTTTCTTTGAAAGCACACCTACTGGTGATTTCACACCGCTAACTAGACAAAAGTGAAGACGTATTGTCGCAAGGGCCGTTGTACCTGCCGGGAGTGTTACTCCCTTAAACTGCGGGGATCAGGTAGCAAGAAACTACGCTTCCCTCGCTTATTAGCACGCCCACGGACTGATTTTTGGACTATTCTTTGGCATCCGATTGCAATGTTGGAGAAAAGCGATAAAGGTGAAAAGCTTATTATCAATCCGGTACTGAATTTTTTAACACGTGTCATGAATGATGGACTGAAAATAGAGGTGATCACGGCAACTGCCCTGAGTTTTTTCACTCTTGAGCAAATTATTGAAGCTAAAGCTGTACTGCATAAGGAACTAAAAATCGAGACCCGGCTGATTAAGCATAGTAAGAAGGAGGATGAGAACGTAATAGATATGTGCAGATGGTTTAACCAAGCTGCAACTCGCGATAAAAAGCTGATTCCTACCTTTGTGATCCTAACGCCATGCTCTGTTCCTACTGTCGGGGAATCCACCTCAGCGACAGCTATCTGTCGGCTCAACGAAATCAAGCGTAAGGTCGATGGACTATACGAAATGGCACAAAATTTGCCACTGACCTGGAAACCGATCGAACCCGCTAAGGAGCCCCCCCCTCCGGCCCAGTTACGCTGTTATCCTCAAAAAATTACCTGACAGCTTAAATACACCAAGTGCGCGAAAGGACATTATTGACAAGGTATGTCCGAACAGCGAGGACATAAGTGAGCTTCGTAAACTGAAGGGTGACTGGAGACTAGTGGTGAAATCTAAGAAAACTGCTGATACAATTGCCTCAACACTGAAAAGTGATAAATGTGGTGTTACTGCGTCCGTACGCTCACCGAGCTATATTGGTGTGCTCAAGCGCGTCCCTGAAGACCTGAATGAGCAGTCATTGCACGAACTTATCCCCCGTGCTACAAAAGTTATGCAATATGGATCCTCTCTTGCGTTCAAAGTTTATTTTGAGTCACGACACGAGCTCGAAATCTTCGTCCGCAACTCCATTAAAGTGCACTACGAAAAACTACCCGCCGAAGCATTCGTGTTCACTCCAAGACGATGCTACTCGTGTCATACAGTCGGTCATTTAGCATCCAAGTGCACCAATCAGCCCAAATGTTCCAGATGTGGATCCGTAGAACATACATCTGATCGTCTCAATCCCTGTAAACAACCGCTTTTTTGCGTAAGCTGCAACACTAGTGGACATTCTTGCTACAGCGTCCGTTGCTCGGCAAATAATCCTGCAAACGCAGACTCAAAAGCTAATAGGCTTGCCCGTGCTACTCAATGAACATTTTATCTTGGAATATGAATGGGAATTTCGCAGAAAGGCACCCAATAGTTTGTGAAATGCTAAAAAGCAATCAAATTGTGTGTATCCAAGAGCACTTTGCTCTTCCTATTTCTGTAGGTCAACTGGACATTTTCCGTGCTAATAACATGTATGTTGTTCCTGCTGTCAGAAAAAAGGACCAAGGAAGGCCCTCTGGGGGTCTCGTGACGTATATTAGTAACGATGTTGAATCAAAGTTGTTTTTTTCAACTCAAAACATTCTAGCGGTTCAACTGTGTAATTTTGTTGTTGTGAATGTATCCATTCCAACCGACTATCGTGATGACGCATCTCATTCCGAATTTTTGCTAAGTTTAAATAAATTAGCTGAATGTCTTAGCAAAATCCGATTAGAAAGATTGCCTTGTGTAATATTAGGTGATTTTAACTGTCCTATGAATGCTGAATTTACTGAAACTAACGCGCTTTTTACTGGTGATCGTGAAAGTATGGTACATGGTCTCCTAGATGATACATTTACCATTAAAAAAAACAACTAAAATTTACATACATACACAACACAGGAAGTACTTCTAATTTAGACCATGTTATTTGTTCTAAAGACCTACTCCCTACTTCAGTACGGGTGTCTGGCACCACTTTTACTTCTGACCATTTTTCAATAGAACTGCAAATCACACCTCCCGCTACACAATCTGAGCATCCACACCAAAATAACGCAGCAAAAACTACAAAAAATGGACACAAATACGGGATTGGAATCATGTTAATACGTCGGTTTACATGCAAGTTTCAGATGAAATTTTAGCTAAAATTAAAATCCCATTTAACCTTCTGATCCAGTCACGACGAATTGAACCGAAAGAGGCCCGACTTGAACTTGATATATATGCCGCCCAAATTACACACGCTCTTTGCTCAGCTGAGGAAGCTGCTGTTCCCATAAAGAAAATTAAGACCGGTACGCAAGTTTCAGGTTGGTCGCAAAATGCTGGCCTAGTTAATGCATGCAACCAGGCAAAATTTTGGCTTTCTGTTTGGAAGGAGTGTGGACGGCCGAGAATTGGGGTTGTAAATGCCGTTAGACTCCTTACAAAAAGAAAGTTTGGAAAAGAATTGGCTCTCCACCGGTCTAATGTAATTGCTAAGTCTTCTGAAGATGCTCTACGAAATCCTGACCTTATATGGAAGACTCTTTCCGAAAGAAAGTCGAATTTTGCTGCATCTTCAATTTCCCTTGAATCCTGGAGAACTTATTACGAACAAGAATTTAAATCCCCCTGTCCGACTCTTAGCGCAAAATACAAGGCAGAGCTGCATAATTTCCTATCAAGCACCGACCGTTCTAACGTTACGGTGTCGGTATCCGAGGTTCAGAACGTGCTCCGTCGCATTAAAAAGAAAAAGTCACGTGGTGCTGATGGAATTTCTGCTCTTCATTTAAAAAACCCATCTTCAATGCTCATTCAGCACCTTGCCCTGCTTTTTCAGATGATTTTTGTGCAAGGTGTCGTTCCCAGTAATTTTTGCATAGGGTCCCTTACCCCTGTGCCAAAAAAGGGGAAACCCCTGGAAGAATGTACGTCTTTTCGACCCATTACTATATCAACAACTTTTTGCAAAATTTTTGAGCTACTGATAATTAAAGAAATAAATGAGAAATGTTACGCACCACCCTCCCAATTTGGCTTTCAACCTGGTCGTGGTTGTGGCCATGCGCTAAGCGTCGTGACTTCTGTCCTTATTGACGCTGAAAGCTCAGGCGAGTCGGTCGCGATCGGCATTCATGATGTCAAGCGTGCGTTTGATTCCCTTATCCACGACCAAATTATTCTAGAAATGGGAAAGAGAGGCGTCCAACGAGATGTCATAATGCCATTAAAGGACATGTATGAAAACCTCCAGGCACAAATAAAAGTTGTTTCACCCGAGAAGAATATCAGTGAAATTTACCCAACTGTCCCAGTACGGAAAGGCACCCGGCAAGGTGCTCCTACTTCTGCCCCGGCTTTTAATAACAGTGTTCTTTCAGCACAGGAAAATTACCAAATAACGTGTGTTCTGGATGGTATTGACCTTTCTCTTCTTTGTTATGCTGACGATATTTTAAATATGAGCCTGAATATTGGTGGCATCGAATGCAATTTTGCTATTTTTCAAAAGCAATATGCTGCGATAGGCCTAGAATTTAACGCTGCAAAATCAGAGGTTTTACTGTTTAATTGGCCCGAAAACCAAGTCCCGCCTACCATAGACCTTGGACAGACAAGTATTAAGCCAGCAGATCACATCATTTATCTTGGACTACTGATTGGTAAAACGCTGAGACACACACGACAGCTATTAATTCAGCATCTCGAAAAGCGTACCGGTTTTGCATACAGCAGATTGGTTGCAACGAAGTTCAGCTTCAACCGGTTTATCCTTGCTCGGCTGTATACTGCACTAGCATTGCCCCATTTTTTATACCTGAGCCCTTTTTGGCGAACATTTCCATGCACCGCTAAACAGAAACTTCGAGCAATATTTTTTAAATATGCTAAGTACCTTTTAAGACTCCCCCTGGACACGTAACACATACCTCATTAATAGGTATAAACTGGCAGATCCCACTCTCATAATTGAAAATCAGATTTCCCGTTTTAACAGTAAAATTGGTAACCACCCCTGGCATAATTTACTCAAGCAGTAGTCAAGTGTAGAATGGTTTCTTATTTCTTGTCAGTTTAGTGTTTTTCTCGTTTGTATCCGTTGATGTATTATTTGTCCCTTTTTTTTTTTTTCTTTTTTTTTTTCTTTATCTTTATTGTACTCTGTCTTGTGTTTTTGTAACGACGGGTTATAAATAAATAATAAATAATAATAATAATGCAAAAGGGTAGCGAATGGTTACGATCATAATCGATCAAATTTTGAAAGGTGCTTATGAAAATATTGGAGAACCAGGAAGCTCAGCTCCTCCAGCTGCACTTTCTCAGGTTACCGAAATTGAAGAGAAGCTAATAAAGGATTTTTTGCAAAAGGAATCCAGTTATACTCTTCATCGGAATAATAGAGTTTATGGTAATCACTATCGAAAAACTAAAGGCTTTTACCTTCGGCAGATATTACCAGCAGGTCTTGTGACTCTAGGCACGATTCGAAGGCAGTATAATATACCGTGCAAGTATGTGCTAATTACAACAAGTATCTCTAGTGGCTATGAATGTACAGTTGCATTGCGGTCAAAAAGAAGAATTGAAATTGCTTAGGTCTATTAAACCAATCTTTGAACAAAATTCATGTAAAAAAAGTTTAAAAATACTATGGAGGTGAATTTGTAAATCCCCATGTAAACAAAATTTTATTGAAATATAATACAATGCTCTATCATAGTCATAGTCCTAAAAAGGCAATATTGGCTGAATGTTTAATACAAACCATTCGACGTTTAATTTAAAGATATTGTACATTGAAAAATATGGTTGCATTTATTCATGATTTAGATAAAATCATGCGAATATACAACCAACGTCCTCATCGACCCTTGTTCAATACTAGCCCTCAGGAAGTTAATCATTTTGGCAATACACATTTCCTTAAACAATATTCTAATGAAAAGGCAAGAAAGAAAAAATTTAACGTTGGTGATACTGTTCGAATCAATCGTACAAGAAATATTTTTGAAAAAGGAAATTTCTTGTGGTCTACTGAACTTTCTAAAGTGTCAAAAATCTTGGATACTAAGCCAATAACATTTCATCTTCGTGATATGATAGATGAAGAGATTATTGGCGGATTTTATGATTATGAGTTTCAAAAAGTTGAAAACACTTGAATGTATCAAATTGAAAAGGTATTAAAGACTCGAACGCATAAAAGTATGCAACAGTTGCTTGTTCGCTGGCTAGGATACAACTCTGATTTTGATTCGTGGATACCTGCTGAAGACCATTCATAATGTCTGAAGGCTTCAATGTGACATTCATGTCCAATGTTTCTGACCCTCTATATGACGATTTGAATAAAACGAGCGATTTTTGGACAAAACTTTCCCCTGCCATTAAATTTGAGGGAAGGTATGAAGTGACTCTTGTAGATTGTATTCTTAAATATACATATGATATCCAAAGAAAGGATCGTATGTATGACATAAAAATTAGACCCCATTATTGGCCAAATGTTGACGATCAATGTGTGATTGAAAATATGAATTCATTTGAATACCCCTTTGCCACATTATAATATAAGAAGTTGGGGAGTATGAATAAATTGTGTCGTGCAATCAACAAAATATTTCATATAGTAAAAACGGTGCCTTTCAATTCAATTATTCAAAGGAAGAGGGAAAAATCTAAGTTAGTTCGCCCATTGACAATGAAAAGGTTATTCTCAATGATAATCTAAGCGAAGTGCTTGGTTTTAAATATAACGTAATCAACGGTAAAAGTGCAGGAAGCGCTAGTGGCATGAATCGTGTCAATTTCACAGTGTATCCGCCTGCATTCTCCTCGGACAGTTGTATATTTCTTTATGCATTCTTTGTAGACAGATCAAGAGTTGGTATTACCAGTGTCCCCATCCTATGTGTTCTTGAACGAAAAACCTCCAATGACCATATTCATTACTACAATATAAAGCACCGTCAATACGTTCCAGTCAACACTTCGTATTTGAGGCTCTATCAGTTAACATTAAGAAGCGAATTGTTTGATCCTCTTGCAATAAAAAAGGTTTGGATGTGATTACGTGTCATTTTCGAGCCATTCAGTGAAATGGCTAATAGAACTCAGTTTGTATGTCCTGACATTGGTTGCTATGTTGCTACCCTTCAACCACGCCATTTGGGACATGGAATGAACTATTTTAGGGTCGTTCGTCAATGTCCGGGTATGGTCTCGGCAGTTGGTTTGACAAACTTTATCGCTCTGCACTACCCTTGGCTAGAAAACATATTACACCGGTTCCAGCGGATTTTGCTTCCTCTACATTACATGAATGGGGCTCTGGGAAAGATATTCAAGAAAGTGTTCGACAAAATCTCAGGTCGAGCGCTCGATCCCTCGGTGAGCTATTGAAACAACGGGGAAAAGGTTTAAAAAAGAGAAGAAACTCCACTCATCATTCTCAAGTCAGCCGGGAAGCGTAACGCATTAAAGAAAGTAAAAAGATCCTTAAAGGATTTGTTTTTCTAAGATAGCGTATCTACCACATAAAGATTTTAACCTTTCAGTCACCTCATCTCTAAATCTTTTCAACGCGGAATATGTAGATGTTAGTGTAAAACTTGGATACAATGAACAATTTTAACCACATCTACCACTCTCTGAAAATATCCATTTTCAAATTTATTCTAATATGGATTACTTTATCGATTTGAATTCGAAATTTATAGATTTAAATGTCATTGATAAAAAAACGAAAAATGAAAAACCACGTGCCACCGAGGGGTTGTCCTACAAAAATTATAGTTTATTTTGACAAATAAGCGTCTATATAAATGGAACATTGGTGATAGTCTTTCAAATTATGCAAGTTATATACAATCCAAGTTTATGACACCAATGTCCTATAAGTAGTTTGGAGGTATGACAGTTGGATATGAATATGAAACAAATACTGATACTACCAATATTCTTAGAGAGGCAACAACTCAAGATTTACATTTAGTTGGGAAACTAATTCATGAGATATTTAATATACATCAATGGTTGCCTTCTAATGTAAAGCTTGATATTAAACTACAACTTATACCTTCCAATTATATTTTACGAAAAGCAATGAACACCGCACCTATTGTAACAGTTTTTCTCGCGTTGGTAACGCTCTCTGAACAAAAATACCAAGTTGTGACTTCTTTTGCATTGGAGATTAAAAGACTAAGAGCCAGTGGAAACAATATCAAATTATTCGTACCTCATACAATCACGAATCAGCGTCATATTACTTCAGGTACGCATATCTATATCGATTCGTCATGTATCAATGGCGAAATTCCTTCAAAATTGGCATTGGCTTTTGTAAAAAGCGCTAGCGCTGTTGGATAATGGACAGATTCCCCGCATAAATTTGAATTATTTGGACTTTCATCACTTGTATGTAAAGTAAATAAAATCCCAATCTACAATTTATCCTTCGATAAATTCTATAGGATCCTCTACGAATTGACAGTGCAATCAAAAGATCGAGATTCACAATTGTTCGAAAATGGCATAAGTGAAGAAATGTTTGGGAAAACACATGGAATCATTGTATTAGATTTGTCTGGGACTCAAGATATAAGTATTGGCCGAACGGGAAATGTACGGATAGAGTGTACCTTTCCCAAACCATTGGGGGATAGCTTTGCATTAATCTCGCTAAATCCATTTGAAACCTATTGGGAAATTACTCCTGACAGTAGTGATTTATTAGACTTGACACCATGAACACGGAACAAATAATTTATGTATTTAACATGGACCCCTATATGTCCAATTATAAATCTTATTGCATACCTTCAGATTTCCTTGAGCATATTCAACACGTTGACAATACCATTATTATTGTTAATAGCAGTTCCTCGAGTGTACAGTCGTGCAATTTTCTTGAGCAGAGCGGATAATCTGTTATTGGCTCTGCATCACTAAAACAGGAAGCAATATAGAATTTTTCGATCCGCTTGGCTTGCTGTATACATTCTAGACCCCTCATATTAAAAATTTTCTTGAGCAGAGCGGATAATCTGTTATTCAAAATTGAAAACTGGTACAAGATTTATCAACGAAGAGCTGTGGTTTTCATGCCCTATTATATTTGTTTTAAAGTCGTGGACGTACTTACATGGAATTTATCAAGAATTTATGCCGAAAAACCTCGATTGAACGACTTTTTAGTTGAAAATACTCTTTCATATCTCTATCATATAAATTTCGGTGCCCTAAGAGTGAAATGTTTTAAAAATGCATGTAAATTTGCTTATTAATAAAAATTTTGTACAAAACACAGTATTCTTTAGATTTCTTCTTCTACGTATAGGTAATCATCCGAAACGATAAGTGGTGGTAGCTCGTCAGGATTCAACTTGTATTCGTCTTATCGTGCAAAGTCAGGGTCACATGTTCTACAATACAGTGTAAATTCAGTTTTATTAAATCTCTTTGTAAAGTCAATAATACTACTCTGATTCATATTATAAAATTCACGTTTTTCAATTTGCTTATTTGAATCAATGTCACATACACAATTCTCATATGAAGAATCACTTTCTGTAACAGCCGAATAAAATTCTGTTGCTTTATAATCAAAGTAGCTAGTATCTTCACAGCGATGTCATAAAAACTAGACTCTTTTATTATTCCAGCAGTTGAAGCGTAGACCCGGCTCTTCCTTCCAAAATAATTTAAAGCCACTACGATATCAGTCATCAGTAAAAGTACAATTCTCACAGGATGACCAGCTGCCCGAAGTATACAAGCATAATGAGCATGTGTAAAAATTTTTCGATATTGACTGCTCCACTTCCAAAAACAAACTGACTCTTAAACAACATCTCCTAGGAGCGTTACAAAGTGGGCGTCTATTTATTGGTTAATAGCGAAACCAAAATATAATTTTTTCTCAATCAATATATCTATAAATTGAGTAAAAGCCCGAAACCACGACGACGATAATCCAAAGAAGGGGAATCGGTTCCCATTATATCGTTAAGCATTTCTCTAGAAGTTTTCTTTGAAGAGAAAATTCCAGAAAGTCATCATCCAAAACTAACCACTTTACAATTTTACTTAAAAATTTTAATTTGTGTAATAGGTTTGATTGAAAGCCTTTGCGTACTTGTTGTTATATAATTTAAAAGAACTTTATGGCCTGTTGATTAGCGGTTATTTTTTTTTTACTCTTCGTATTCGTAGGAAATAAAAAGTTTTAATTGACTTGAATTGAACTAGATTACGCATGATTTTTTGTTTCTCAAATCAATTCATTTAACACTCTCACTACCAAATACAGGCTGTTTTCTATAAATTGTTCTCTTCAATATATTTCGCCAGTGCATTTAATCCATCTCGTAATCTCTGTATATGCGCTATATTCGCCTTAGCCACAAAGCATAATTGTTCTTCCGACTTGTATTTGCTTAATGTTATAACATCAATTATACATCTTGTCCTATTTTAGGGTTAGTAGAGAACCCCTTGTAATTTCTAGCGCCACCTAAGGCACTTTAGGTCCCGTTTCATCAGCACTTTCAATATTCAATAGTGTATAAGCATCCATGTTGACTGTCCCACTTCCAGAAAAAAACTGATCCTCGATCAATAGTTTCAGCCACTTGGGGTGTGTCTAGACACGATTTTGCCTAGTAATAGGAAACCGGGTGTGTCACCTAGCCTTTGAACTCTTGCCAAGGGCGATAATGTTGCCTAGAAATATCTGACCGCATTGTACATGTGTGTCACGTGACATCAGAGGGCATGTTGTAGAAATTCAAGGGAAAAGGGAGGGCATGTTGCAGAAACTGGGGACGGCATGTTGCAGAATCAATGGCGGGGGTAATACTGCTCTGGATTCAGTTCCCAATAACCCTAAATATTCTCTGAAGTTTAAGCTTAAAAAACCTAGAATTTTTGGACTAACCCAGCATCAAACATTCTCAGTTTTGCTCATAATATATCTCGCACGTAAATAATGACCAAATTGCATACCATGGGAAATATGGTGGCTTGGCATACCCAATGGTGTGGTTATTAGATCTGTTGACTATGTTAAACGAAATGGCGTTTTCAAATCTTGATATATGTTGAGAGGGGCATCTAAAAAGGGCAAAGGGGCCTGAATGCTAATTCATTACTCTTAAACAACCCCTCAACGTTCCCTGAAAGTTTGAACTTAATACCCTCAGCAATTCATTATATAGAGCTGACACTCCCTTTTGACAAACAGTATGCACCGAGCGTGTTCTGATTTTGCTTGACACCCTTTATAAAAATTTCCTAAGATTTTTACCTTTATACCCTAATTCTTTTTGGAAACTCAAGACTCAGCATAGCCCCTTTTCCCATCAACAATACTTATCAGAGGCAACGTTAAGGCGTTGCCTATAGTTAAAGCCATATGGCTCCAACGTTTTATTATTATTATTTTTTTTCCAGAGGCACTTAATGTGGAAGCGGTCGTCGTATAAACTTCTAATGGGGCTCATTTGATTGAAAACCGAGAGTTCTAGTGCCGTTTTTGAGAGCCAAAAATGATCAGAGGGCAACTGGCACCCCCAACCCCCTTTTTCCCAAAATACATCCAATAAAAATTTTCAAGTAGCCATTTTGTTAAAAATAGTTCAAACATCTTATAACAAAAACTCCAGGGTCAACAAAACCCCCCAGACCAGAAGCAGAAGCTTTAAGTTATACCCTGGGGGCAAATATGGTTCTTATAGAAGGGATACTCGTATAAACCTCATAGAGGGCTCATTTGATTTGAAACTAAAAGTTCTAATTCACTTATTCAGAGCCAAGAGCGATCAAAGGGCAACTACCCACACCTCTTTTAGCCCTTTTTTCACAAAAACATCCGATAAAAATTTTGAGATAGCCGTTTTGTTAAAAACAGCAAAAAGATCATATATCAAAAACTCCAATGTCTACACAACCATCAAGGGCTCTGATGGCAGGTGTTGTAAGTTATGCCCTGGGGGAATTGAAAGTTCTAGTTGTTTTAGAGCTAAGAGAGGCTGCAGGGCAACTAGCCCCCCACCCTCCCATTACCACGCCATTTCCCCCCAAATATATCAAATAAAACTTTTGAGACAACCATTTTGTTAAAAATAGTTCAAAAATCAGATGACAAAAAGTTGGGCGTTGACACATTCTCCCAGGGCCTGGAGTCAGGCAATGTAAGTTATACCCTGAGCGCATATAAGGTTCTTATGGAAAGGATGCTCGTATAAACTTCAGAGAGAGCTCATTTGATTGAAATTTGAAAGTTCTAGTTCACTTTTTAAGAGTAAAAAGTATTCCGAGGGTAGATAGCGCCCCCGCACCCCTCCCCTTACGTCTTCTTCCTCAAATGCATCAGCTAAAAATTATAAAATGGGCATTGTGTTTAAAATAATTCAAAGTTCAGATAACAAAAACTCTTTAGATGTATCATAACCTCCAAGGGCCCGAGTCAAAAGTGAATGAAGGGCAGCTAGCCTCCCCCCACGCCCCTTTTCCCCTAAATGTATCAGATAAAAATTTTGAGATAGATTTTTTTTAAAATAGTTAAAAGGTTAGAGAAAAAAATTTAAAGTTATGATATACCCCTGCAGTTATTTAAAGTTATGATATAACACCTGCCCCTGAGGGGCAGGTGTTGTAAGATATACCCTGGGGGCAAATATGTTTCTTATAGAAGGAATGCTCGTATAAACTTCAGAGAGGGCTCATTTCATCGCAATTTAAAAGTTCTAGTTCACTTTTTCAGAGTAAAAAGTGATAGGAAGGCAACTGCCCCCTTAACCTTTTTTCCTAAATATGTTCGATAAAAATTTGGATAACCATTTTGTTAAAAATGGTTGAAAGATCATATAGCAAAAATTCCGGTATCGACACAGCCTCCCAGGGCCTTGGGTGGGTGTTGTAAGTTATACCAGGGGGAAAAATACGGTTCTTATGGAAATGATGCTCGTCTAAACTTAAGAGATGGCTCATTTGACTGGAAATTAAAAGTTCTAGGTCATTTTTTTTTCAGAGTGAAAAAAGATTGGAGGGCAATTAGCCTCCCCTCCCACGCCCTTTTCCCCCCAAATACATCAGATAAAAATTTTGAGATAGTCATTTTTTTCAAAATAGTTCAAACGATAAATAGCAAAATTTCAAGTGATGATACAACCCTAGGGGGCCGGGGGCAGGCGTTGTAAGTTATGTTGAGGGCATTTATGGTTCTTATGGAAAGAATGCTCATAAAAACTTCAGAGAGGCTCTTTTGTTTTGAAATTGCAATTTATACCTTTGGGGTATATATCGTTCTTATGGAAGGAGTGCTAGTTCAAACTTCAGAGAGGGCACATTTGATTAGAAATTGAAAATTCTAATTTATCTTTTAAGAATCAAAAGAGATCAAAGGAAAACTCTCCCCACGTCCTTTTCCCCCCGAACCCTTCCAGTAAAACTTTTGACAGCCATTTTTCTAAGAATAGTTCAAACATCAGAAAACAAAAAGTCCGGTGTCAACACAGCCCCCCAGGGTCTAGCGGCAGGCGTTGTAAGTCATGCATGTATGGTTCTTATGGAAGGGATTCTCGTATAAAATTCAGAGATTGCTCTTTTGATTGGAAATTGAAAATACTAGATCACTTTTCAAGAGTCAAATGAGATAGGAGGGAAACCAGTCCTACTCCCCCTCCACGCCCTTTTTTCCTCTAAACCATCTGATAAGAACTTTGAGCCATTTTGTTAAAAATAGTTAAAAGTCGGATAAAAAACTACAGTGTCAACACAAACCCCAGGGCCCGGGAGCAGGCGTTTTAATTTATAACCTGAGGGCATATAAGGTTCTTATGGAAGGGATGCTCGTATAAACTTCAGAGAGGGCTTATTTGATTGGAAATCTGAAGTTCTTGTTCACCTTTTAAGAGTCAAAAGAGATCGAAGGCCAACTAGCTTCCCCGTCACACCCTATTCTCCCAAACCCATCCGATACAAATTTTAAGATAGCCAGTTTTTTAAATAGTTCATAAATTAGATAACAAAAACTCCGGTTGTTGACAAAACCTTCCAGGGCCCGGGAGGCAGACGTTGTAAGTTATGTTCTGGGGATGTATATGATTCTTTTGAAAGATATACCCGTATAAACTTCAGAGAAGGCATTGACTGGAAATTAAAAATTCTAGATCACTTTTTAAGAGTCCAAAGAGATTAGAGGGCAACTAGTCCCCCTACGCCCTTTTCCCCCCTAGGTCATCCATTAAAAGTTTTGAGAAATCCATTTAGTTAAAAATAGTTGAAAGGTCAGATAAGAAAATAACTCCTGAGTCAATGCAACCACTCCGGGGCCGGGAGAAGGTGTTGTAAATTTTGCTGTGGGGGCGTATATGGTTCTTAGGGAAGGGATGCTCATATAAACTTCAGAAAAAGCTCATTTGATTAGAAACTAAAATTTCTAGTTCTTTTTTTCAGAGTGAAAAGTGATCGGAGGGCAACTGCCCCTCCCCCCACGTTATTATCCGAGAAGAGTATCAGATAAAAATTTGAGATGGCCATTTTGCCAAAAATAGATAAAAGGTCAGGTAAAAAAAATCGGTGTCGACACAACCTCCCGGGGGCAGGCGTTGTAAGTTATGCCCTGGGGTATAACTTTTTTCAGGGTATAGCTATTTTTGTTAAAAAGAGTTAAAAAGTCAGATAACAAAAACTCAGGTGTTGACACAACCCCCAAGGACCCGGAGGCAGTCTTTGTAAGTTATGCTCTGGGGGCTACTCAAAATCTATGGCTCTAAATGTATGCTCTTGGGGCAAATATGGTTCTAATGGTAAGGATACTCGTCAAAACTTCATAGAGGGCTCATTTGATTGGAAATTGAAAGTTCTGGTTCACTTGTTAAGAGTCAAATGAGATCGAAGGCCAATTATCCTCCCACACCCTCTTTCCCCAAACACATCCAATACAAATTTTAAGGAAAAACAGATCAAAGGCCAACTAGCCCCTACGCCCATTTTCCCCCAAACTCATCCCATAAAATTTTTGATATGGCCATTAAAAAAAAACTTCTTAAATTAGATAACAAAACTCTGCTGGCGACGCAACCCCCAGGGCCCGGAGGACAGGTGTTGTAAGTTATGTCCTGGTGATGTATATGTTTTTATGAAAGAGACGATCGTATAAACTTCAGAGGGGGCTCATTTGACTGGAAATTAAAAATTCCAGTTCACTTTTTAAGAGTCAAAAGAAACCCGAGGGCAATTAGCCCCCCCCCCAAGCCCTTTTTTACCCATTCCCATCCGAAGAAAATTTTGTGACAGCCATTTTGTTAAAGATAGTTCAAAGGTCATATAAGTAGATAATTTCGGAGACCAGACTGCCTTTCCATGACGATAAAATAACAGTTCAAAGTTGGGATAAAATCCTTTTTTAATAGCTTCTACCGTGAAAACCCTGTCTAATTTTGTATTGAAAGCGGAATTTCATAGTACGACCATCAAAGACATAAGAATTCTTAAAAACTTGAAAAAGGATAGTTCAATTACTATTACAAAAGCAGATGAGAGTAACACTTTAGTTGTGATGAATACTGAGGACTACGAATTAAAATTAAAAAGTTTGCTAAATGATGAAAAAACATACACGAAGCTATCGTATAATCCAACAGGCTCCTTTACAAATAAGTTTAAGAACGAACTGAAGTGCTTAAAGAATGAAGGAAAAATTTGCACCACAACTTTATTACAAATGCCTGCCACGCAGTTCCTTGTGCCCTAAATTATATGGACTTCCCAAAATTCATAAGCTTAACCTACCATTACGACTAATTGTGTCAAGTACAAGGTCACCAACAAGCGTTTTGAGCAAATGGTTAGTGTCAATCTGTAAACTACTTTTGTCTAGACAAATTTCGTAAATTAAGAATTCTTTGAATTTGGTTGAAAAACTAAAAAATAGAAATTTCTTCGAATTCTTTGCTTTCGACCTTCGACATTGTATCAATGTACACAAATATTGATGTAGAAGCAGCCGAAACTCTTCTAGAAGGAAAGCTGTTAAGAAATTTGGATTTCATTAGTGGAAAACAGATTTGGAAGTTTCTGCAATTATGTATTTAGTAAGGTTGTGCAATAAGTTCTCTTATTTTTTTCAATTTAAAGGGGAGTATTTTGAACAAATAAATGGTTTACCTATGGGGGCCGCTTTATCCCCTTTATTAGCTAATATTTTTGTGGAGAATACAACAATTGCGTTAGATTCATATTTTTTAAAACACATTTTCTGGGGCCAGTATATGGATGACATTATTTCAGTATGGGATTGTGGGTAGGAGGAATTAAAAGGATATTTGGAGCATATTAATTGTCTGGGGGGGAGTTAAAGTTTACGGTTGAATTGAAAGAGAAGGGGAAACTGCCTTTTTTTTGATGTTCTTCTTTTAAAAAATCAAAATAGTCTGGATTTTAAAATTTACAGAAAACCAACAAATAACAATAGATTTTTGTCTTATAGTTCCGGTAACGCTCGCCAAATAAAAATTGGTTTTATCATTTCTTTAACAGATCGGATCTTTAAAATTTGCTCTCCAAAATTTGTTGAGGAGGAGTTGTCTTTTCTAAGGAAAATACTAATAAGCAACATGTATCCCGAATGGTTAATTAACCAGACTTTTTCAAAAAGAAGAAAAAGGTTTCTAGAGATTTCTAAGGAAGTCTTGGAGACAACTCGGGAGAAGGATGTTTTTTGTTCCTTATCTTATGTACCCGGGCTAAGTGAAAAACTTAAAAGAATTTTACAAAGCAATGGTCTAAGGGTAGCTTTAAAGAGTAATAATACTTTGGGTAGTTTTCTAAATTCTGGGAAGGATCTAACTTCATTGGGGCAACAAAGTGGGGTTTATTAGATCCCATGTACTTGCGGAAGCTCATATGTGGGACGTACTAACCAAAGTTTGGAAATGAGATTATTACAACACAAAGATTCAATTTTTTTGGCTTTAAAGCAAGATTCTAAGTCTGAAGATTTTACTTTAGCCCTTTCAGAACATATTTTTAATTTTACAGATTATTTTATTTTGTTCGATAATGTCTCTTTGATTTCTAGGGATCGGGGTTTAAAGCAAAATTTTCGTGAAACTCTTGAAATAAAGAAAATCTTATTCAAGAATATTGCTTTGAATCGGGATACAGGTGAATATGGGCTGAACTCTATCTATCATAATTTATTAAAATCTGACAAAGTGAAGTTCAATTCACCCAATGTAGTTGACCTTTGTCCAAATGTTATATCATTGAACGCTAATGAACCGAATCTAAGAAGGTCGAAGAGGCTAGCTTCCGCCTTTACTTTGAAAAGCATTAGAGATTTAAACACTACGTATTTTTATTTGATTTAGTATATAAACTTTTGTTTTAAATTGTTTTAGTTTAGTTTTACTACTGATGACGGTTACTGTATATGTGACCGAAAAATCTGGTATTTTTTGTGAAATTTATTATACACTGTCTATTAAAAAAAGGATTTTATCCCTATTTTGATCTTTTATTTTAAGGCCATATAAGAAAAACTCATGGATCAAAGCAACCCCCTAGGGCCCGGGGGAAGGTCTTGTAAGTTATTCCCGTGGTGGCATATTTTGTTCTTATGGAAAGGATGCTCGTATAAAGTTCAGAGAGGGCTCCTTTGATTAGAAAAAAGAAATAAATTTACAGTTCACTTTTTAAGAGTGAAACGTGATCGGAGGGCAACTGCCCCCCCCCCTCGGCTGCCACACCCTTTTTTCTTCAAGAGCATCAGATAAAAATTTTGAGATAGCCATTTTGCTACAAATACATCAAAGGTCAGATAACAAAAATTTCGGTGTCGACACAGCCCCCCCCCCAGGAGCAGGCGTTGTTAGGTATACAATGGGTGTATATAAGGTTCATATGGAAGGGATGCTCGTATAAACATCAGAGAGTGCTCATTTGGTTTGAAAATGAAAGTTCTACTTCACTTTTTAAAAGTAAAAAGTGATGGGAGGGCATCTAGCACTCCACCACCTCCCCCTCCACTACAGCTTGTTTGTATTCATCTTTCTCAAATATATCAGATAAAAATTTTGAGATAATCAATTTGTTAAAAAATAGTTCAAAGGTCAGATAACAAAAACTACGGTGACAGGCGTTGTAAGTTATATTCTGGTAGCATATATAGTTCTTATGGAAAGGATGCTCGTATAAACTTCAGAGGAGATTCATTTGATTGGAAATTAAAAGTTTTAGTTCACTTTAAAGCATCAAAATTGATCAGAGGCCGGCTTTTCCTCTACGCACTTTTTCCCTCAACAGCATCAGATTAAATTTTTAGATGGCCATTTTCTTAAAAATAGTTCAAACATTAGATAACGAAAAATCAGGTGTCGATTCAACCCCCCAGGGTCCAGATTAAGGCATTGTAAGTCGTACCATAGGGGCATATATTGTTCTATTGGAAGGGATGCTAGTATAAACTTCAGAGAGGGCTCATTTGTTTGTAAATTGAAGATTCTAGTTCAGTTTTTAAGAGCTAAAAGATATCAAAGGGCAATTAGACCTCCCTTCCCGCTCTTCATGCCCTTTTCCACCAAATGCATCAGATAAAAATTTTGAGATAGCCATTTTGTTAAAATTAGTTAAAAGTCAGATATAAAATTTGAAACACTAGGAAAAATTTCTGAGTCAACGTGACCCCCATGCCCGGGGGAAGGCACTGTAAGTTATGCTATGGGGGCATATATGGTTCTTATGGAAGGGATTCTCGTATAAACTTAAGAGGGCTCATTAGATTAAAAATTAAAAGTTCTATTTCACTTTTTCAGAGTCAAAAGTGATAGGAGGGCAACTGCCCCCTCCCCCATCATTTTTTTTTCCAAATGCATCAAATTTTGAGATAGTGAGATTTTGAGATTTTGAGATAGTCATTTTATTAAAAATTGTTCAAAGGTAAACTTCGGTGTCGACACAACACCCCAGGGCTCAGGGGACAGGCGTTGTAAGTTGTACCCTGGGGGATATAAGGCTCTTATGCAAGAAATGCTCGTACAAACTTCAAAGGGGACTCATTTGATTATAAATTGAAAGTTCAAGTTCACATTTTAAGAGTCAAAAGTGATCGGAGGTCAGCTAGGCCCCCCCCCACTACGCCTTTTTTCCTCAAATAATTTTTAGATAGCCATTTTGTTAAAAATAGTTCAAAGGTTTGATAACAAAAATTCTTGAGTCGACGCGACCCCCCTGGGCCGCGTCGTCCCTGGGCCTGGTCCCGGGGCCAAGCGTTGCAAGTTATGCCCCTGGGGTCATATATGGTTCTTATGCAAGGAATATTCGTATAAGCTTCTGAGAGGGCTCAATTTTTTGAAAGTGAAGGTTCTAGTTCACTTTTTAAGAGACAAAAGAGATCGAAGGGCAACAAGCCCCCCCCCCCTCCACGTCCTTTTCCCCCAAATGTATCAAATAAAATTCAGAGACAGTCATTTTTTAACAATAGTTAAAAGTTAAAAAAAAAAACTCTGGTGTCAAAACAACCCCCTTGGGCCCGGGGGCAGTCATTGTAAGTTATGCTCTAGGGGAAAATATGGTTCTTATAAAAGGAATCCTAGTATAAACTTGAAAGAGGGCTCATTTGGTTGGAAATTGAAAGCTCCAGTTTATTTTTTAAGTGTCAAGAGAGATTCCAGGGCGACTGGCCCCTCCACGCCCTTTTTCCCCCAAACCCTTCCAATAAAAGTTTTGATAGCCATTTTCTTAAGAATAGTTCAAACATAAGATAACGAAACGTCTGGTGTCAACACAAACCCCCAGGGTCCGAGTGCAGGCGTTGTAAGTTATTCTATGGGGGTATATATGGTTCTTATTGAAGGGATGCTCCTATAAACTTCAGAGATGCCACATTTGATTGGAAATTGAAAGTTGTAGTTTCCTTTTTAAGAGTCAAAAGAGATCTAAAGGCAACTAGCCCTTTCCCCCACGCCCTTTTTCCCCGAACCCATCTATTAAAAATTTTGAGATAATCATTTTGTTAAAACAGTTCAAAGGTCAGATAAGAAAACCTCCAGAGTCAACGCAACCCCCCAGGGGCAGGCGTCATAACTTATGCTGTGGTGGTATTGTTTCTATGGATGGGATTCTAGAATAAATTTCGGAGAGGGCTCATTTCATTGGAAATTGAAAGTTCTAGTTCACTTTTTAAGAATCAAAAGAGATCGGAGGGCAACTAGCCTCCCCACAACACCTCATTTTTCTTAGACCTATTTGATGGAAACTTTGAGATATACATTTTTAAAAATAGTTCAAAGATCACATAACGAAAACCACAGAGTCGACACAATCCCTCAGGATCATGTGGTAGACGTTGTAAGCTATGCCCTTAGGGTATATATGGTTGTTATGGAAGAGATGGTCGTATAAACTTCAGATAGGGCTCATTTGATTAGAAATTGAAAGTTCTAGTTTAGCTTTTAAGGGTCAAAAGAGATCTGAGGTTCAAAGGATCAAAGGGTCAAAAGAGATCTTCAGACAAGAAAAACTGTCGTGTCAATAAAATACTCCCAGGATCTGAGGGCAGGCGTTGTAAGTTATGCCCTTGCGGCATATAGGGTTTGTCTGGAAGGGATGCTCGAATAAACTTTATAGAGGGCTCATTTGAATGGAAATTGAAAGTTCTAGTTCAGTTTTTAAGTGTCAAAAGAGATCGGAAGGCAACTAGTCCCCCCCACGCCCTCTTTTTCCCAAACCTAAAATACAAACCAATAAAAAATTTTAGATAGCCATTTGGTTAAAAATAGTTCAAAGGTCAGATAAAAAAAACTTCTTTGTCGGGGGCATATATGGTTCTAATGGTAGGAATAGTCGTCTAAACTTCATAGAGGGCTCATTTGATTGGAAATTGAAAGTTCTGGTTCACTTTTTAAGAGTCAAAAGAGATCGAAGGCTCATTTTATTGGAAATTGGACGTTCTGGTTCACTTTTAAAGAGTTAAAAGAGATCAAAGGCTCATTTGATTGGGAATTGAATGTTCTAGTTCACTTTTTAAGAGTCAAAAGAGATCCGAGGGCAACTAGCCCCTCCATGCCCTAGTTTCCCCAAACTCATCTGGTAAATAATATGAAATAACCATTTTGACAAAAATAGTTTAAACGTCAGACAAGAAAAACTCCTATGTCAACGCAACCCCTTAGGGATTAGGGGCAGGTGAGAGGGCTCATTTGATTGGAAATAAAAAGTCCTAAATCACTTTTAAGATTCAAAAGAGATCCGAGGGCAACTAGCCTCCCCTTGCTCTTTTTTCCCTAAAACCATACGATATAAATTTTGAGATAGCCAATTCTTAAAAATAGTTAAACATCAGATAGCAAAACTCCGGGGCCGACACAATCCCCCAGAGCCCTGGGGAAAGTATTTTAAGTTATTCCCCAGAGGCGAATAAGGTTTTTATGCTAGGGTTCGTCATATAATCATCGAAGGTCGCTAATTTGATTAGAAGTTTAAAGTTCTTGTTACCTTTTTAGGAGTCAAAAGTTAACAGATGGCATTTACCCCCCTGACACAAACACTCTCTTTTCCCTAAATGCATCAAATGAAAATTTTGAGAAAACCACTTTTTTTAAATAGTCGAACGGTAAGATAACAAAAACTTCGTGTTCAACATACCCCCCCCCTCCAGAGACAGGGGAAGGATTATAAATTATCCAGTGGGGGCATATAAGGTTTTAACGGAAAAGGTTGTCGTACAAACTCTGGAGGGGACTCAAATCATTAGAAATTTAAAGTTATAATTCGCCTTTTAAGAGTCAAAAGTGATCCAAAGGTGGCTAGCCCCCATTTCTCCCAACCTTCTTATCCCAAAATACATCCAATCAAATTTTTTATATTGTCATTCTGTTCAAATAGACCAAAGATAAAATAACAAAATCTCTAGGGATAAAACAGCCCCCCCCAGAATCCAGGAGCAAGTGTTGTAAAATTTGTCCTAGGATCACATAAGGTCTTTATGAATGGATGGTCGTATAAACTTCGGAAGGTGCTTATTCGATTGGAAATTAGAATTCCTAGTGCCCTTTTTATGCCTCAAAAGTCATTGGAGGACAACTAGCCCCCTATAGCCCCTTTCCCCTAATATATCCATTTTTGAGATTGCTATTTTGTTCAAATAGTTTAAAGGTCGAATAACAAAACTCTGTGGTCGACATATCCCCTCAAAGCCGGGCAAGTGTTGTAAGCTATGCTCAGAGGGTATATAAGGTTTTATGTAAGGGGTGGTCGTATAAACTTCAGAGATGGCTTGTTTGATCGGAAATTGAAAGTTCTAGTTACCTTTTTAAGAGTCATCAAAAGTGATCGGAGGGTATCTACCTCCCTCCCCACCTTTTCTCTCCAAATACATCCAATAAAATTGTAGCGATTTTTTTTTAAATATTCAAATTACTAATTACTAATTACAAAATTCAAATTACTCTAAATTATGGGTTGGGAAATCCTCCATAGCACTCTGACAAGAACTGTAACTTATGCAAGTTGCAAGTTCTTCAGAATCGAAAGTGTGATAAAAAATAACAAGCTCCCCCCCCCCCCCATTTGCCTTTTTTTCTCCAAATGTTTCTTATCAAAATTTTGGAATAGCCATTTTGATCAAAATAGTCCAAAATTCAAATTACTATAACTGGTTGAGAAAACTTCCATAGCCCCAGGGGAAAGGATTGTAACTTATATAAGTTGCCCAAAATTAGAATGTAAGGTTCTGTGGAAAGGGTGGTCGTACTAACTTTGGAGGAGGATCATTCGATCGGAAATTTAAACTTCTGACTGTTTTTTAAGAGTTAATAGTGATCAATGACCACATAGCCCACGCCCCATTTTCCTAAAGGGCATCTGGTCAAAATTTGGAGATAGCCATTTTGTTCAAAATAGTTCAAAGCCCAAATAACTATGCTTCTGAAGTTGCCACCCCCCCCCCAGTCCCGGATAAATGGCTCTGAGCTATGGAACTTAATTATTGTTACTTTCATATTTTGTTTAATTTGGTACTTGGATTTAGTGTTTCACGTCGTTACTTCAATTTACGCTGCAAGGGCTGTAAGTTGTGCATGTTTCTTATTTTTACTTTGATACTTTGTTTACTTTGATTCTTTGTTAACTTTGATACTTTCTTAACTTTGGTACTTCGGTCCATTGATATTGTTACATTGATACTAGTATTGATACGTTAATGAAAGTTTCATATTGAAAAAAATCTTATTTTGAAATAAGCAGTTTTTAAAAACTTAAAAAATTTTTCAATCAAGAAAAAGGAAAAAAATTCATTAAAAAAACTTTCCTAAAGTTTTTCCTCAATTCCTTCAGAAAAAAATTGGGGTTATGTACTTCTAAGAAATGATGTCTTCATTAAAAACAAGAGTATGGCTACTGCCCGTTTCCCAAACGATAAAAGTATCATTCTCTTACTTCAATTCAATTCAATTCAATTCAATTTATCTGAATAAAACATAAAACAAACATCTTAATTAACAAATTTCTCTTACTTAGAATTACCATTTTCTTACTTAATTGACTACAAAGTTCTGCAAAATTAGTTTGTCTTTTTTTTTATTTCATTTTTTTTCATATTTTTATTTTGTTTTTTAATTTTTTTTTTCAGTTGGGAGAATAGAGTTCAAACACAAGTCAGAATTGGATTAAGAATTTGTTGATAGACCACGGTCATTCTCAGGGAGTTCAAGCTATGTACTTCTACTGAATGGTGTCTTCACTAAAAACAAGAGTACGGTTACCGCCCGTTTCTATAACGGTAAAAGCATAAGGCTTACAGCGTATTTGGCGCCTTACTAAAAGGAATTATATTACGAATAGGGATTTAAAGTTTCGCTGCTAACCAATTTAATGATTTTTTGCACCGTAGATTGGCCAGTTCATGGCCTAACAAGGATTTAAGGTTGGGGTCAGGCAGCTTGGTTCTGTAAGATTGCCCCTACTTATCAAGGCTAAAATTTGGTAGGGTTTATAACTGAGGCGTTGGTAAGAACGGTAATCAGAATCCAGTGACAACTGATATTTATTATAAAATTGAATAAAAGGAAAAATTTTCTATTTCCAATTATTCTGAATTCATCTAATACCTCTTCTAGGTCAGCTGCTGTTTAATATTGAGTGGGTCTGTTGTTCAATCCACGAATGTTTACCAAAAAAGGGAGTAATTTAGTTCTAAGCTATCAATACTTCTAATTGCATATGTTACTCTTAAATAATTAGACAAGACTTTGGTACAAAGGTAATAAAAATTCTTTGCTTCAAATTATTGTTACTCGGAAACTAGGAGTAACCCTTTTATTAGATCTCAAATTGTTTGTTTAAACTAAACCAAGCTCTTTAGTTTATATCTTGAAAAAGAGGTTAATGCCCCTTGGAACTTTGATAAACTAAAACTTTACCGAAGAAAAGCGAATCTGGACGGAAAGAGATTGAAATTCTTAATCTGACAACTTAATTCCCCTGTCTTCTCTGGCCTATCTGTAAAACATCAAGGTCGCCTTTTATATAAATAAGATTAACATGGATTAACAAAATGCAAGAGTGACGAATAAGAGGAATGGGGTCCCCCTTTGTATAAACGTCAGAGAATACACAAGGAACGAGTCTTGTTATTCTCCAATAGTTCCAATCCAATCGTCTTATATATCAGATTTTAATAAACGCCAGGCAAGTTTCAAGGGTCACTAAGCTGGAAGGAGGACATATAAAGCTCTTTAATCTATTCTTCTTGGGTAAAGGGTTTTTCTTTTACCTAAACCTTAGGTTATTCACAAGTTTTTGTTTCTGGGACGAAACTAATTTTTTTCTATTTTAATCTTTAAAAATGCTGTACTTTATCTAGAGTGCCCAAGCCTTGGTTAATTAATATACACTGACTGAATTATAAACCTAAATCACCAAATATAAAATTTTAGAGTCTCAAACTATTTACGCTCATATTTTCCTGCTTCTAATTGGTTTTAATTAGATTACGCATTCTTTAATAACAATTCTGTTGACAATCCTCAAAAGGGGATTTCGCCATGGTTCCAATTTCAGTTTAAATATCTTAAATGTAAGTATTAAATCTATTAACTTAACTCAGCATAAGACCTGAGTTTACCCCAGGCGATAGAAATCTCTTTGAAGCTTATTATCTTATTTCAGTGGTTCTCAAAAGGGTTAACCAAGTTTTACTAAAATTGATTTACCAAATTTACACAAAATTGAGGCCTCCGTACAATCTCTCCCACTTAATACCTTAGTATAACTTTTGTTTTAAAAGGAATAAACGAAAGGAAACACAAATTTACTAAGATCCATTATTACTCAATTTCTCTTTATACTACTTCTAATCGAACCCCCGGGGCCTTTCGTCTTGATAATCTATACATAAATTTCTTAATTTTTCTGTATATCAGTTCTACTGAAAGAAATCCTATTATTTATACAAAGAGTGTAAAAATGTTATTCTTCGATGTCCAATATGTTGTTACATCTTTCTCTTTTTCTTCTTGCAAGGAAACTCGTATTTGCCTCACTTCATCCAGGCGAATGGTTGAACTAAACCTATTCTAAAAGTAAATAGAAAATAAATATTCAATTTGATCTTGCAAAATGTAGTAGACTGTTTAGTCTTTTATCCTGAATCTTGTAAAAGTTATTATGAAAATACTTGAGTACAACTTTGTCTTAATATAAGCTTTCCAAACTATGCTTCAGAAGTTTCAGGTTTTCTTTTAGCTTTTGCAATTCAAGCGTGGCGTTATCAAGTAAAATGACGGCTCAGTCATAACTCTTGCTGTTTATTGACAGCTATGACTGTATTTTGGTGAGGATATTATAGAAACTTTTCCCAATTATAAGTGAATCCTTTAAAGAGTATTCAAAGGTGCCAAAAGGTCCAGTAAAAATGGAAGACTTTACAAACCAAATGCAAATAACAAATACATTCTAAGTTGAAAGAAAAAAATCCGTACCCGTTCACTATTTTTAAAAAAATACGACTTGTGACAATTAGAACCTTTCGAACATTCTGAACACATCTCCTTTGTTGGAGACAGAAAAATCACAGATTATAACTAGTTTAAGTTAGTGTGTTGCTACATTACAAAGAGTCTCTTATATATTTCCTACAATTCTTATCCTGTATTTTACCGATATTCTCCTCTGAGTTTTAATCACAACAATTTTCTAATTCCTACGGGCAGTGCCTTTTTATTTCAACAATATTCTAAATCCTATGGTCAATACGTTTAAAACTCATCAGATTTCCTTAGATGGTGCTACTACTATACTTTTACCAATTTGTATTGGTCACCAATCGCTCTAAGTTGCAATTTTCCTGTGGTATCACTTGACCGAATATGAAAGAGGTCATAAGGGAAAATATTATCTCTAAGAGTGGGGTAACTACTCCTAACTTTATCTCCTCCTAAACAGAGATCGCAATTCTTTACTGCCTCTTCAACCTGGCAGTACATATTTACAAAGTCATCATATTGTCTTAATTTATTCAAGTTTTTAACAGCTCCCAGCAGGGCCCCCCAAAAAAGGACTTGAATGCAGAAAACGAATGACTCCATTAACTATTTTTTTGATAAAATGATCTTAAATTGACGTCTTTTTTTCTTTTCAGGGTCATCCAGTGTATACAATAAGCCATTCACGGGAACCAGATGGAGGTCTCCTAACCTATCCTAAAAAAATAGGATTTCCTTTCTTTCCTAAATTCAAAATTTCTGGTTCTGAGCTCTAACCACAATGTCAAATCTTGGAAATTATTCGGTATCCTGCTTACTTTAGAAGCCATTTCAGTAATATGCTAGCTTTCTTTGTCTCAGTTTTTAGCCTGGGAGACTCCCATCCAGGTTCATGATCATGAATACTCTGTTAGCATATGCATGCGCAAACTTTACGCGCTGGGATACAACCCTTTTTTGTATCCCTATAGATTCAAACCTTTTCTGCTTCCTTAAGAGGTGGACGCAGCCTTTTTTGCATCCTTAAGAGATGGACGCAACCAATTTTTGCATCATTGAGAGGTGTTCTATCAACCTCACTCTGAAGTACATTACTCCCTGTCATGACATGCCCGTGACTACTAGTCACACTAGGTCTACTCCTAACGGGTAACCTATATCTACAAACTACGGAATCTGGGCCTTTGTCTTCCGGTGTTTCCCTAACCATTACTCGAAGGCCGCAGTACTTTCGGCAAAATTACCCTAAAAATTTTCTTGCGGTTGGTTTATAGGTGCTGGAGATAAACAATATTTTGCTTTGTGTCCTGTTTCACTACATCGGTCACACGTTGAAGGTTTTTCACATTCTGATGGTCTGTGTGGACCCCCGCAAGTCCAGCATTTTATGTGAGCGTTTTTTTCTTTCACTGAATCTATTCCTGGAATAATTACCCCTCTTTGGTTTTGACATATCTATTCTAAAATAGTTAGACTCCCCACAGTTCAAATATTTCTTTGGGTTGTTTTTATACTTTCCTTCGTTTTGAAATTCTACTCTGGAGTTATCTCTTTATTCTCCAGAGGAAGTCTTGTCTCCTGAGTAAACCACCGTTGCTCCCAAAGACATGTCTGAGGAATCCTCATAAAATCAATCGATTCAAGTCTTTTCGCCAGCGCTAATAGTTCACCTTTGTCGTCAGTTGCTTTAGTTTGTTCATGAACTTTCCTTCCAATTAAAGGGAGCATGCCACTTTTAAAAATATTAATAGTTATATCATCTGCCTTTATACCAGGAGAATTTTTTGCATACTCTAGTGCCTTTCTACTAATTCGGGAAAAGAATCTGTGTACCAACTCAGATGATCTTTGTTTCTCAGATAAGAGTTCTTATAGATATTGCGTTGATGGTTTTTCACGTGAAAGTCTTTTCTTTAAAGTCTTTCTAAATGATATAGAACCCTGATTTTTGAAATATCTAAACTTGTTGCAAATCTTTTAATTTCTCCCCGTATCTAGCAAATAACTTGATTAATCATAGCAATGTAATTTTTGTTCTAAACTGCTTTGTATTTGTTTAAGGGTCGTAATCCATGAGTGGATTTCATTTGGGTATAATAGTAACGAGATGGGAGATACCTGTTCTACAAATAGATTCTGAATTCTACGTGTGATGAGGGCATCTCTATATTGCCCTCCTAGAGCTTTTATTCTAGACTGTGCTTGCGCCAGTTATTTAAGTTTTTGCGCAGCTGGTTTTTCCTGTGAAAGGCCTCTTTTAAAAGTCTTTCTAAATGATCCAAATCTCTTATTTTAGAACTATCTAAACTTGTTGAAAATCTTTGAATTTCTCCCCGTACATAGCAAATAACTTGATTAATCATAGCAGCCATTTTTTTTCTAAACTGCTTTGTATTTGTTTAAGGGTCGTAATCCATGAGTGGATTTCATTTGGGTATATTAGTAACGAGATGGGAGGTGCCCGTTCTACAAATAGATTTTGAAGTCTACATGTGATGAGGGCATCTCTATATAGCCCTTCTAGAGCTTTTATTCTATACTGTGCTTGTTATAGTACAATTTTTGTACTCTTTGATTTTGTTTTCATTTGAACTCATGATGGTTCTATCTTTATAAACTCCTAATACGGGAAACGTTTTGAACCTTTAAATTGTTTTAATTAACTAAAATGAGTTAGTTTATAAATTGCGTAAGAATTAGCTCAATATCTTGATTTAAATTAAACCTCAAGGCTAGTAGTATGATTACACTTTTCAAAAGGATTAAGCTATGGTACTACTATTAAAAAAGATTTAAGCAAGCTGCAGACGATACGGACACTGGCATCTGTAACAAAGAGAAACAAAAAGAGAAGAAAGAAAGATTTCTAGGAAGGTAAAAGCTGTCTAAAATTCCTTTCAAGTCCAGTTATTTAAATTTGATACTCAAATGAACACTTTTTCAAACTTTTCTGTCACTGCTAGGCTTTGACGATAATAATTGTAAAACTGAACACACACCTTCTTGGGAGGAATAGAGGAGTAAATTTTACAAAAATTTATAATTTTTATTAATCCTCCCCTCCCTTAAACGAAAGTTGCACCGAGCTTGAGTACGGCTGTCACCAGTTGTAAGATTGCCCTACTTATCAGGGCTCAAATTTGGTAGCGTGTTATAACTGAGGCGTTGGTAATATCGGTATTCAGAATCCAGTGACAACTGATATTTATTATAAAATAGAATAAAAGGAAAAATGTTCTATTTCCAATTATTCTGAATTCATCTAACACCTTTTCTAGGTCAGTTATTGTTTAGCATTGTGCGGGTATGTTGTTCAATCCATGAATATTTACCGAAAAAAGGGATTAATTTAGTTATAAGCCATAAATATTTCTAATTGCAAGTGTTACTCAAAAATAATTAGACAAGACATGGATACCAACGTAAATCAAATTCTTTGCTTCAAATTATTGTTTCTTAGGAACTGGGAATAACGCTTTTATCAGATCTCAAATTATTTGTTTCAACTAATCAGAGTTCTTATGTTTATATCTCGAGGAGGAGGTAAAGGCCCGTTGGAACTTCGATAAACTCAAACTTCATCGGGGAAGATTGAATCTATCTGGACGGAAAGGGATTGAAATTCTTAATCTGAAAACAGAATTCCCCTTTCTTCCCTGTCCTATCTGTAAAACATCAAGGTCGCCTTTTATATAAATAGTTGACACGGGTTAACAAATGCAAGAGTGGCTAAAAAGAGGAATGGGGTCCCCCTTTGTATAAACGTCAGAGAATAAACAAGGAAGGAATCTTGTTATTGTCTGATAGTTACAATCTTCTTATATGTAAGATTTTAATAAATGCCAGGCATGTTCCAAGAGTCACTAAGCTGGAAGGAGGAGACACAAAGCTCTTTAATCTATTCTTCTTTGGTAAGGGGTTTATTCCTTACCTAAACCTTAGGTTATTCACAAGTTTCAGTTTCAGGGACGAAACTAATTTTATTTCTGTTTAAATTCTTAAATATGCTGTACTTTATCTAGAGTGCCCAAGCCTTGGTTAATTTATATACTCTAATTGAATTATAGATCCAAATCACTAAATATAAAATTTTAGAGTTCTAAACTATTTACGCATATATTTTCCTGCTTCTAATCAGTTTTAACTAGATTATGCCTTCTTTAATAACAAATCTGTTGACAACCCTCAAAAGGGGATTTCGCCATGACTCCAATTTCAGTTTAAATATCTCAAATGTAAGCATTAAATCTATTTACTCATCAACTCAGCATAAGACTTGAGTTTAGCCAATGCTACTGAAATCTCTTTGAAGCTTATTATCTTTTTTCAGTGGTTCTCAAAGGAAATTTATACAGGCTAGAAGTAGATTTTTATCCTAGTTAAAAAGAACATCACTTACTCATGTGTTTAGCTTCCGAGGCAAAACTACCTCGATTTGTATCTTATCTGTAAGTTATATTCAACTTAGTACTTGATTCGCTTAGCGACCTCTCTCCCGTTCTTTTAGCCAATCAACAACTTTTTGTTAAAAAATAGTTTTTTTTTCAGTATTTCAAAGCCCTGCGTTCCTCTTTGTTTTATACCAAAATTGGTCTAAATTAGGTCTTCAAATATTTATAACGGGTTCAAAAGTCGTTGGATACTTGAACAAAGAAACGCCACTACAAGATTCATGACTGGTTACACAAAGCAAAGCTATTTTTAAATTCAAGCTAATTTGAAATTGTCGCTTTATTTCTGATCTATTAGCAAAATACTATACCAAGTTTTACTGAAATTGAGTTACCAAATTACACAAAATTAAGGCCTCCTTACAGTTCGGAATAATAGAATTGGAATAATCAGATAAAAGGATAAGGTTAGCTTGAGAGTCAATTTAGATTAAACATTTGAATAAAAATTGCGAGGAAAATATGCCGTAATCCTTTTTAGCTAATATTTTAGCCTTTCAAAAGTTTAGCTCTTCTCTGTTGAAACAAAGAAAGTCTATTTTTTTTTATTTCTGATAAAATCACAAAATAATACTGCTTTTTCATTTTTGCAATAAAAATGATATATTGAAATAACAAAATAAATATTGAAATAACAAAAAACCTCATATTTTTTTTTATTTTAAAAGCGTATATTTTTTAAATTTATGATTAAGTCACATAATGATAAATATTGAAATTTTGAAATATATAAACATCATTTTTTTTTGTAGTCGTCAGACTACGTCACTACGTCAGACTTTCAAAATCTGCTTTGATTTGTATTTATAAAGTGCCTGAACTTTAATAAATCCAGTGACCTTAAGCGATTAGAAAAGTTTCACCATATTATGTTATGGCTTAAAATATTAAGTGACCTTATTGTTATGGACAATGTTATTGTTATGGATAGCTTTGTTTGGATGTAATGATGCGGTAGCACCCACCAACAGGTACGACATTTTTCTGCCTTCGAAGACTTTTTTAGTTTGAAATTTAGAAAATAATTTATTGGCCATATTTCAACCCATTTTTCGCTGATTCAGTGACAGCCTGTGCAGAAGAGAGCAGGAACAAGCACAAGTGCCACCTCGGTACCGGCTAGATTTTGATCCTTAGACTGCTTGGGAAAGAAGTTTTGGGTTCCGGCATATTCCACAGGTTTTGTTAACTGTGTATTGGCCCCCAAACTCTTCTTCCCCGCTAAAGTTTCACTTGTCTTTATATTTTACCCATATCTTTTCCTTTGACGCCATCTTTTGCGTATCCTTTACTCGAATGACTGTACGTCAAAACTCTATATTGAATTTCCTCCAGTCAAATAGAATACTGGATTTACCTTTGCTGTAAAAAATAACACTTGATTTTTCAAGCTAGCTGCATTACGCGAAGCAAAAATGGTACTCTTTGAACTAGCCTTCCCTGCACGAGTATCTCAAGCTACAAAAAGTCGAGCAAAAGACTCATCAATTTCAGAAACATTGGAACTTATAGCTGAATGCGACAGGAAAAACATTTAGCTTCCAACCTTTGTAATCTCCCACCCTTTGAGTGTCACACAGATCCCTGAAAAAAAATTCTCTATTCTACTAGGAGAAATTCGGGACCTCAAAATCCCAATGAATTCGATGAAACAGTATACTGAAGGTGTCAACCTGGCAGCTTCTCCATCAACAGCCACTGCTATATCAACAATAAGAGAGACTCCAATTTTCTCTGTAATCACAAAAAACACTCCTAGCATTGACCCTTGGTCTAGAAAGCAGACATTTAGTCATCTGCAATCTGAATATGGGATACAAGAGGTCAAGCAGTTAAGAAACAATAATCTACAAGTCAAATTTAGTGATATTGTTAAAGCTAAATCTTTTTGCAAGGAGGCCCCTACCCCTCTCTCTACAAAATCACCGATTGGCAGGCCAAATAATATCAAATGCAAACTTAGAGAAGAAAAACAATTTGGCACTCCCACAAGGTCTTTCCATGGACATCAGTGTAAGTTTAATGGCAGAAAACAACCCGAGCCTTATAGAGAATACCTCATGTTTTGGCCAAAAACTGTCAAATCGACTTTCAAGAATAGGCAGTCATTGAACTTAGCAATTTCATGCGGAATTAAATTGGGATTTGATTTTTTACGAGTGGCTAAGTACAAGCAGGCCACACGAAGGTGCTTTAGGTGCCAAAGCTTCAACTACCTTATTGAAAATTGTAGAAGGGTATCCCAGATGTGCTACCTGTTCTGTACTTCACACCAGTATAAAGACTTGCAATATAATACAGAACCTGAATGTATCTCTTGCAATGAACAACATGTCTGTTTTAGCCTAAAATGTTAGAAACTAAAATAAATTTTGAGAAATAAGAGTTCTCATGAATATTTCTATCAAAATTAAGCCTTAATATTAACAAGTGCAACAATAAAGACAGGCTCTGGATGACCTCTTTCAATTTTACGATGTTCTGATCATTTAGGAACATATGCTCTCTGGATTGAATGCAAATTTTTTGAATAGATCCAAATCACACAATATCTTCATATAGCCTGCAAAGTTAACTACAGGGTGTCCGTCTGGAAGCCTTGTTACATACATAAGGAAGGGATTTTCAGCAAAGTTTTCAATTAAAAACAATAGCTTGTTGTTAGTATTTGCTATTGGTTCTGAGCTGGTTTATGTAAATATGCCTACTAATTATAATAACACTACTTCACTTACAAAGTTTTCATAAGTATCTGATGCACTTCGGCGACATCTAGAATTTCTTGAGCATAGTGGATGGAAATGGGCCATGGCTGGCGACTTTAATTTTGATCCGGCAAAGAACAATATTCGCTCTGACATTTTTTAAATTGCCTACTGGCATTATTTCAAATTTGGCTAGAGTCTCTTAATTTTACATATATCCATTTTAGGGGACACACATCAAATATTGACCACGTTCTGTCGTGGAGATCCATTCATTTTCTCCCCGTCGGAGTATATACATATGATCCAATTAGTGACATTCTTGGACTATCTTTTCATCTACAGCCATCACAGAACATTAATATTTAAAATACAAGAAGGTGGGTGCAGAAGAAGAATTGGAATAAATGCGATGCTAATTTGTATATGGCCACTGTCTCCTTTATTCTTTCCCACATCAAAGTGCCGTTCCACTTATTATGCTCCAGTCCTTCTGAAGTATCTACCAAAATCGATCTTAATACTTATTACCATCAAACTGATCATGCCATGAAAGTTGCCGAATCAACAGCAGTCCCTACGAAGAGTATCGGGATTGGTACACAAAAATCGAGATGATTCGAGTCTGTTGAGCTTCAGACAGCAAAGTAACGCGCAAAGATTTGGCTGAGCATTTGGATTTCATGTGGAAGACCTGTACAAGGGAATGTATTTTAGTTGAAATGGAGCACTAAACGCGAGTATAAAGCTGAGCTGAAACAATACCGTATTAGTGGACAACATTTTACTGGAAATGAGACATCGTGGCAAAATATAGTCCAAACTGATGGAACTTCACCTAGTTCTTCTCTGACTATGGATGATTAGGATTCATAATACATGCCAATTTACGGGATTGAAAATATTGGCATAAGCAATGATTATGGAAACAAGGTTTCTAGCTGGCTTGGGCGTTTTTCAGGACAGGATTGCGTTGTCACCCTATCACTGAAACAGGTTAAAACTGTCGTTAAAAGCTCTGTCTAAAGCTAAGAACGGGATTGACGCTGACAGCCTTTCAATGATGCACCTTAAAAAATCACTGGATACCTTCTATTGTTATCTTCAACTTCTTTTTCAGATGTGAATCACCAGGGGAATTGTTCCCGATATTTTCTTTTAAAGAATTATAACATCGATTGCAAAGAAAGGCAAAAACCTCAATGATTGTAAATTTTACAGACGTGTCAGTTTATCCTGCATTTCAAAGGGAGCGACACCAGACTTTTTGGAGATAACCAGCTTGGATTCCAAAAAGTTTTTGGTTGCCCAGAGGCACATAGAATACTAGCAAACGTGCTAATGGATTCAGAGAGAAAAAGTCACCTCTTTATTTGTGCACCGTTGATTTATCAAAAGCGATCGATTGCATTAATTACATGCAATCTGTTGATGGTTTATTGCACAGTGGCGTAAGAATTGGTATCGTCAAAATTATGAAATTTTGGTTGGCAAATTCGACAGTATATGCCAAATGGAGAGGTATAGTTTCAGAACCAATTAATGTCAAAAGCGGGGCAAGGCAAGGCTATGTTCTTACTCCTATCATTTTAAAACATGCAATGTCTAAGATTCTGACCCACATCTCTTCATCTGCTCTACTTCACGGTACCAACTTAGCTTATAGCCTATAGCTTATGCCGATGAAGTTCTTCTTCTCAGCAGATCGAAGGCAGGCTTACAAGAAAACCTAAATAAACTGCAAAGTGATTTTCGGTCAATCAGACTTTTATTAATGCTGAAAAGTGTTTCTTATTAATATTGAAGGTTCTAACTTTCAACTCAGCTAAGATTGGTAGTATTTCCCCTGTAAATCATTCAGTCCCTGCTGTGTCAGAATTGAAATACCTCGGATTAATGATTTCTGAAACGCTCCACGAAACGAAGGAAACAATTGTGAATCACAAAACCACCGACATTAAGCTTACTTACGTAACTGTTGTTCCGAATTGGGGGATCTACTCCAGGAAATCCCTTGCTTAACGTTTCAGCGTGCTAACGTCACGTTATTTACCTCGCAGGTGCGTCTAGTTTACTCGCCGAGAGTAACGTAGATAGAATAAATAAGTGCTATTTTTGATATACATAGTTTCTATTGTTTATTCTTAAGCAGCACCAAAATTCTCGTCTCGAAAAGTTTGGAATTACAAATCCAGTGAAATAGTGGTCAAAAATCGGTAAGAAATCTTAGATGAAAGCGATACTGCATAAATGACGTTTTTCTACAATAATAACCTAAGCGTTTCTTTTTATTGGTGTGTTTTGTTTTGTCCTTTTATTTTTCCTTGCTCGACTATAATCTTTTTGTAGATCGTGGTTAAATAAATAATTATTATTGATTTTTTTTTCTGATAAAACAACAAATAATGTTTCTTTTTTATGTTTGGAAAAGAAGAAGCATATTAAAATAACAAAAACGCCAGTAAATTTTCCAGAATAGGTTTGTCTTCCCATCTTAGCCATACCGTTTTTTGCTCGGCGTTTTGTGATTGAAATGTGTTTGTTTTAGATTTTAGAATTGAAAAACGGTTGAATCCATAATTAAAGGAAAGACTCTAGATCATATTTCTGGAAAGCATATCAGCTCCATAAGTTCCGACTTATGATTGGGTAAGGTATTTATGGATGAGGGGCAGGATAGGCTAATCCTAATGTTAGTTAAAATACAATGTTAGTGTGGATGCACAGTCTTAACAAAGAACAGCCCAAATATAACGCACCATAGTTTTATAAGAAAAAGAATTTTTCTTTCCATTTGCTCTGACAAACAATTGTGTTTTGCCCCAATGAAAGAACTTGAGAGGCAAAATTTAATCTAGTGCTATTTTCTCTCAAAATATCCTGTAATCCTAGTAGCCTATGTATTTCCACATTTTGTGCTTAATTTCCCTATTTTCGAGTCTTTTCCAATGTGTTCTACCAATGTCCTAATTCATCGTTATTTAATTACAAGCAAATTGTGTTATATTTCATAATTATTTTACACTTCGAATGATTATTAGCCCTCTTGAACATAAATTTAATCTGCTAGATGAATAAAAAGTAATGAGAGTGTTTGGAGTCTGACAAAGAAAAACGAATTTGATAAAACTCTTAGAAAGACACTTTTTCGCTAATAAGCTAATATATAAGCACTGTGGTCTCCCTTTCGAACGGCCATAAAAACAAATTATAAAGCTGTCGTCTGTGGAAACTACCAATTTTTAATTTAGCTTTGACTTGCCACGAAATGACTAGATATATTAGAAGTATAACAAATAGCCCTTGAGATTTGCGTAGAATTCCAGTGTCAATTTTACACAAGACTTTTGACATTCGAGGGAGAAAAATAGAAAAGGTTCGTTTGTATGCTTTTGATATAATTTTACCAGTTTACGTCATACTATATTAAAAGTATACTATTAAATTGCAACTCTGATATGAAAGCTGTTACCGAGAGTTCCTCTTAAATGTTGAAATGTGTTTTACAATTCCTTTTATTTTCAATAGGATTTTTCACCTTTCAATTTTTTAGATCCATCTCCCCTCCAAACAATTTGCCCCACCCCCTAAAAAAAATGTGTCGGATGCCCGAGAAAACATAAATCGTTGCGAGCTAATGAAAAAAAATTCTCGTAATACAGAGCCTAATTTGAAAATAAAGGCAATGAGAAGGATATCTTACGAGAAATAGTGCAGTGGAAAAAAAAATCTAAAAAAAAATGTAAAAAAATGTAAGTTTAAATTCTTGTATGTCAGACATTTTGTTTCTTAAACAGTAAACCAAATAATTATTGGTGTGTTGGCTACTAATATGTTTGATTAAATGAGAATTTCACTGCATTAAAATCGGTTAGAAGTTTATTTATTGGTAATATATCTACAGCAAAAAAAACAACAAACCTTGGTAATATATTGGAAATCTTGGTAATATATAATAATACTTGGTAATATTGATAATATATCTGCAGCCACAAAAAACAGCAAACCTTGGTAATATATTGGAAATCTTTGTAATATGATAATAATTGGTAATATTGGTAATATATCTGCAGCAACAAAAAACTACAAACTTGGTACTATATTGGAAACCTTGGTAATACATAATAACTCTTGGTAATGCATAATAATACTTGGTAATATTGGTAATATATCTACAGCATCAAAAAACAACAAACTAGTCGTTTCTTTATTATCTTCTTTAAAAGGATTCTATGAGTCGGAAAACCAGAAAAAAATGAAATAAGGAAAATAAACGTAATAAATAAAAAGCCACTCCCCGTGAATTATCATCACTAATCAAATCAGGCGATACGGGACTCAACAGAAGCGACAAAAAATGCACAAATAAAAAGGGGAAAGATGACACCACTCCCTGACAACCAAAAATAAAATGAAATATGTAATAGCACACTTTTAATATACTAGAAAAATATAGCTAATATAAAAACCTTAAATTAAATATTCAAGAAAAAGAATTAAGAAAGAATCAATATAAGTGTTTATCTTACATATCACAAAGAAGAACAATGCAGCAAATAAAATCAGACTCTTTAAACGAAAAAGTTGGTGATAACAACTGATTAAACTAATGATGATTACTATCACAATTGGTAGATACACTGGGTCTTGCATGGCAGGAAAACGTCCTCCCCCTGAGAATAAAGAACGGAAGCAAACAATCCATTGTTAGTGCTCATTCGGGTGGAAATTCAGATATTTTTGCGAACCATTGTGAAATCTATAGTGGATATCGTGTTTTGAATACAGCCAGCATTGTCTTTCTGGCGTCTTAAAGTACATTCAACATGTCTTAATACCCTTAAGAATTCTTAAGACGTTGCAAATCCTTCTTTTCGATAAAAGGGATGCACGGTCACTTTTGATTTAGTTTAATACACCCCTCAGCACTCTCCCAAGTTTCATCTCAATACCGTTGCCTTTTTCTTACTCACCCAGCATCAAACGCTTCCTCTTTTTCTAATGATAAATTCTTTATATTTTAATGGTTGAAGTTAAGACATTCTTATATGTTATTCACTTAGTTTAATTTAATCGATTTTCGTCAGAGAAATTTAATTCGTAAAATCGAAGTTATAAGAAAAAAAAACATACGAAGCAAACGAACTAGTTAGCCTTTCCTCAAAGTTTTGATTTGTTTTATAGTGCTCTTTACAAACTTTAAATAACAAATAGATGGACTCGGTTTTAATACTATTAATTATAGTATTATTATAGTAAATTATATCTATAGTATAATTATAGTAAAAGTATTATTAATAAAAATAGTATTAATTAATACTCTTGCATATTCATTTCCTCAAAAGCGAGTTCAAATCTATTATATTACTATATATTTCATGACAATATATCTTTGTCTCTTTCCTCTGCATTGAAAAAAAAAATCCGAATTATGCAATTTGGTCCGCTCAACCAGTTTAAGAAGAAGAAACTTAATAATTCTTTACTGTTGTCTCATTTCATTGACAATGAAGTGCAAGCGGTTTTGATTATACAATGGAACTACAGGGAATCGTTCAAATGGACATAAAAGAGGGGAAATTGTATGCTTCAGTTGGCATAAAACTGTCCAAGCTTATCTTTTCTGAATTTTTCTGGAGTGCTATGCAGAGAAACAAAAGCTTTTTTATACGAGTATAGGATTGAAGCACATACGCCTAAGGAAACAGATATAGAAGAGCATTGAGAAAACGCAAAAGTTCAGAGAGATAGATAAACAAAAGCTTAAATCATTTCTTGGCCAATTTTTTTTTCATTTTAAAGTTGTTTTGATTGACTTGATATCAAGGTAATATCCTAGGTTCATTTTAATTTTGGTCATTTCAGTTTAGGTTAACTGGGAGCGGTTTTATAACTCAAATGAAAGTCTAAAATTTTCATTTCTTTAGTTTTGTTGTCTTTGTATAATTTATAAGACCAAGCTAAACAATCATATATGAGCCGTTAGGCTAAGCACCATTTGTGAACTAGGTCTAATGGACTTTAGAACAATCGTGGATTAAACTCACTGTTTTTTGCAATTATGAAAGTAAAAAAAGAGAAAACATATAAAACATATTTTGTCTTCAGTAAAGCGCAAATTATGCTTTGGTCTTAAGAAGGCATAGGGGTTGTCAGCCCTACACATGTTCATTTTTGCTCGTTTTGAGTCTTTTTCATGGAAAAATAATTATATTTTATATCATTTCGGTTCTTTTTTCTGTAAGAGTAAATAGTTTGGGCTGCTATTTGTATGTTGGAGAAACTTTTTCAATAATTTTATTCCTGGCACAAACAGTATTTTTTAATTCAATTTTATTAGTCCTGAGGTTGACCTGAAAAATAAAACTTAGTATCAATCCCAAAAGATTCCATCTATGCTCTTTGATAACCTGGATACATGTAGGCTACACTCTTTTTAATTATTGAAATTGAAGGTGTAGGAGTAGTAATTGCAGTAACCAAAATAGGTTCAACTTGTTACACCCAGTCGTTTTCGATATCTTGTACTAGTTTTAACTAGTTTTAAATAGTTAAAACAAGTTTTAAAGCATAATGGGCAAATTACATAATTGGGGGGTTGACATGCCCAATGTACCTATTGACATAATTGCTGCACTGTTCTACTATGCTGAAAAAATGGCTGTCTCAAAATTTTGACTGGATTCGTTTGGAAATGGCTGCTTACCCTCCACTCTCTTTTTACTTTTAAAAACGATACCAGAACTTTTGATTTTGAATCGAATAAGCTCCTTTAAAAGTTTTAATGATATCATAGGCAGCGCAAAAGCGCTGCGTAAGTAAAGAGCGATGTAGACACACTGTACTATTTATTTATTTATTATTATTGTTTCTTCTTTTTTAGACCAGGACACTTCGTATCGAAGGAGTTGTCGTAGAAAATTCGAAAAGGCTAATTCCATCAGAAATTGAAAGAGCTAGTGCCCTTTTTGATTGTCGAAAGTGATTGGAGGGCAACCAGCCCCCTCCCACGCCAACCATTTCCCATAGCATATTCAATCAAAACTGTGAGATAACGATTTTGTTCAGCGTAGTTAAAAGGTCCAGAAATTATGCCTTTGAGTATGATAAGCCTCCCCCCACCTCCACAGCTCTGAAGGTAAGGGTTGTAAGTTGTGTCCTTGGAGCATATAAGGTTTTTTACAGAAAGGTTGGTCGCATAAACTTCGAAGAGGTCTTATTAGATTTTTAGTCAGAAGTTCTTGTGCCCTTTTTAAGATTAAATTGGATCGAAGGGTGGATACCCAACACCCACAAACCTCAGACTAACTTAAAAAAAGGTTCCTTCGATTGGAAATTGAAAGGCATATTGCCCTTTTTAATAGTTAAACGTTATTGGAGGACAACAGCCCCCCCCCCACACCCATTAATTCTCCAAACACATCTAATCAGAATTTTGTGATAGCAATTTTTTTCAGCGTAGTTGAAAGGGCTGAACTCCTATGCCTTCTCAAGACCAGAATATAGTTTGCGCTTTACAGAAAAAAAAATACAGTGAATTGTCAGTTTGACGTATGTTTATTCCTTAAAATTTTGATAATTTTCTATTTATAAAAGCAAAAAAGTGAAAACATATAAAACATGTTTTGTTTTCAGTAAAGTGCACGTTATGTTCTGGTCTTGAGAAGGAATAGAGGTTATAAGCCCTACTCATGTTAATTTTTACTCCTTTGGAGTCTATTTCATGGAAAAAGTAATATTTTATATCCTTTCACATCTTTGACGCTATGTGCATGCACAATGTCAAAATAGCGTATCTCAAGAATTGATTCGAGCATTAAGTTGAAACTTTCAGAGAATGCTTAAAGGGGAAGATCATCTCACTAAAAGGCAACATTTGCACATAACTGCTAATGCTACTGTTACTGCTACATTCACTATTACTACTACTGCTACTGCTACTACTTCTATTACTACTATTACTACTACTTCTATTGCAACTACTTGTCAAACAGTTCGTGGTAACGAACTGTAAGTATGGAGCGACCCGGCTCAATGGTAACCGAAACTCTAAAAAACGGAAGTTTGGTACCAATAGATACATCAAAAGAATCAGATTTTAATTCTGATTTCAAATATATAAGTCATCAAGTTTAATATTACCCATCAAAAGTTACGCGCCTGAGAAAATTTGGCTGATTTTCAAAAAGGGGGAAATACCCCTAAAAGTTATAGAACCTTAATGAAAATCACACCATCATATTAAGCGTATCAGAGAACCCTACTGTAGAGGTTTCAAGCTCCTATCTACAAAAATGGGTAATTTTGCATTTTTTGCTATAAGAAGGATCACGGATGCGTGTTTATTTGTTTTTTTTTTCCCAGGGGTAATCGTATTGACACAGTGGTCCTATAAAATTGTAGGAGGGCTCATTAGAATGGAAATTAAAATTTATAGTGCCCTTTTTAAGTGACCAAAAAAATGGAGGGCACCTAGGCCCCCTCCCACGCTCATTTTTTTCTCAAAGTCACCCAATTAAAATTTTGAGATAGCCATTTTGTTTAGCATAGTTGAAAATCTAATAAATATGTCTTTTACGATGACTTAATCCCCCCCAGTTCCCCGGGGAAGGGCTGCAAGCTTTGAACTTTGCCATTTGCTTACTTTTTGTTGTGGTTTTTGGTACTTATCCAGAAATTTTCAGGACGATTTGTGTTGGGGGGGCGGGGGGGCGGAAGGAAGGGGTGACTTGGGAGACTCTTTCCATGGAGGATTTTTCTTTGGGGCAAAGGACATTTCTATGAAGGGGGTGCCAGATTTCCAAGCATTATTTAAGAAACGATCAGAAATTAAATTAAAAAAAAAACAGTTTTTTCAACTGAAAGTAAGAAGCAACATTAGAACTTAAAATGAACATAAATTATTACGTATATGAGGGGGGTCTCCCCCAATTCAATACCTCGCTCTTTACGCTACAGTTTTTTTTAGCGCTTTCAAAAGAGCTATCTATTATAATTAAACGGCCTTTGTGATTCTGGTGTTTGTTAATTAAATTTTTTTTTAAATTTTAAAGTAAAGAGCGTGGTATTGAATAAGGGGAGAACCCCTTCATTTACGTAATGACATAAAAGTAATAAAAGAAAAACAATAAAAAAAACAAGCGATACGGCTCAATAGTAATCGAAACTTTTAAAAACGGAACTTGGATGTCAATAAATGTATAAAAAGAACGGTTTTATAATGCTGATTCGAAATATATGAATTTTATTAAGTTTAGTATTACTCATCAAAGGCTGCGATTCTGAGAAAATTTGCCGGATTTTTTAAAGAGGGGGGAAACATCTCCTAAAAGTGAAAGAAATATAATGAAAATCACACCGTCAAATTCAGCGTATCAGAAAACCCTATAACATAGGTTTCAAGCTCATATCTGCAAAAATCTGCAACTGTGTATTTTTTGCCAGAAGAAAAATATACGAATATTTTTACGTAAGTTACGTAAGTTAATTTGTAAATTACGTCAGAACCAAATTTAGAGACAGCCATTTAGCAAAAGAAAAGTAAATTTTTTATGCGAATTTTTTTTACTTATTCAATGCCGGCGAGCCAAAATAAAAGCTGCATTAACTAAAAAACGATCAGAAATTAAATAAAAAAAACAAGTTTTTTAAACTGAAAGTAAGGAGCGACATTAAAACTTAAAACGAACAGAAATTATTCCGTATATGAAAGGGGCTGTGCCCTCCCCAACGCCTCGCTCTTTATGCTAAAGTTTTTATTGTTTAAAAAAAAGAGTTGTGAGAAAGTCAAACTTTAGCGTGAAGAGCGAGGCGTTGAGGAGGGCACAGCCCCTTTCATATACGGAATAATTTCTGTTCGTTTTAAGTTTTAATGTCGCTCCTTACTTTCAGTTTCAAAAACTTGTTTTTTTTATTTAATAAGGCTAAGAGCATTGAGATGAGAATTTGAAGAAGCATATGAACATACAGATTATCTAAAGGACATATCAGCAATGTCATAGAAATGGTTAATTTTATTAAGTTAAAGCTTTCAGGACTTGACGAGAACGAAGTTCTAGTGATCAAAAGGCAATATGTTAATACTGCTGCTGCTAGTAGTACTACCGCTATTCAATTCCATTAGTAATAATATCAATACTACCCCCCCCCCCCAAAAAAAAAAATTTTTGTCCGACTCGTAAAACGTAACAAAAATGAATATAAAACAAATTTTTGATGCGTTTTTTTTGTAATCTCCCCCTCCCGAAAGAAATTCTTTTGTAACCCCTCCCCCTCCGAAAGAAAATCTTGGATAATGCCATGATCACAACGCAAAGTTTCTATGCAGGTTGTTAAAAAGGGGGGAACAGCAATATTCATGAACCTCTTAGAGTGTGAAGTTGAAACTAATAGGGCTTCTAGTGAGGGATGTTGAACTAACCAAAAGAAAATATTTGCATCCTAATCCTACTTCTTCTACTTATTCTACTATTACTGTTACTATTATAACTACTACTGCCACTAAAGCTTAGGCCACTACTGTTAATTCTACTGCTATTACTACTATTAAAACTGAGAGTATTCTGGCAAAAAATGGGATAAATAAAAACTGCATGGATCTATTTCAAAACACACTCTGTCCACACAGACTTTCAAGAGGATGCATCAGAAATGCTTTAGGAACAGCTGATGGTGTTAAGCTGAAACTTTCAGCGTGGGTTGAAGGGGATGTTGGAGAAGGTGTTATGCGTGTACTGCTGCTAATGCTGCTACAATTATTGCTATTGCGCAAGCTAAGGGTATTAAGCTGAACCTTTTAAGGAATATTCATGCGGATGTTGAACTAAATCAAAACAACTACATGTGGATTTTCAAAAAGGTGATAAAGCAATATCTGGAGAACAACTTATATTATTAAGTTAGACCTTTAAGGGTAAGTTATGGAGTATTTTGAATTAGCCAGAAGGGACTATGTTTATACTTTTTATACTACCAGTACAGTTACTGTCACTAATGACGCTAAGGGTATTTAGGTGAAACTTTTAGGGAGCATTTAGGTGGAGTTAAAATTAAACGAAAAAACTGCATGTATGCAGGTTTTCAAAAGGGCCTATAAGCACTATCATAGGCAGCACCAATATATATAATGGCTAGATATATCATTGAAACTTTTAAAGAAGCTAATTTGATTCAAAACTAAAAGTTCTAATGCCCTTTTTTAAGAGTAAAAGATATTGAAGGGCATGCTGCTCTTCTCTCAAGCAGATTCATTTTCCAAACGCATCCAGTAAAAATTTTGAGATATTCATTTTGTTCAGAATATTCAACCAGTCCAGTAACTATGTTATTAGGGATGTTGGGCAAGTCAACACCCCATATTTATGCATTTGGCCCACTATGCTTTATAACTAAATGTTGCTTTAAACTAAATCAACAGGAATTGTGTTTATGGCTGCCAATAAGACATCTCATCAATATATCGACCCCAACTGGTATTAAATTGAAACTTTTGGGGTTACTACTATTACTGCTTGTGTTCTTACAGAAGAAGTAAATAAAAAGAGTGTAAGAGTAATCAGGTTGTCAAAGAGCATAGATAGAATGTTCTGGGAATTATATCAAGTTTATTGTTCAGGTCAACTTTAGGAGTTACAATATTAATTAAAAAAAAATGTTTTTGTCAGGATTAAAAATTGCTGAAAAAATTTCTCCAACTTACAAATAGCAACTCAAACTATAGGTTCTTATAGAAAAAAGTCAAGAAGATATAAAATATTAGTTTTTCCTTGATAAGGGCTTTTTCAATAAAAACAAGCAGAAATTAATTCAAAAAACTTCTTCTAAGAAATTTGTACTTTACTGAAACAAAATAGGTTTTAAATGTTTTCACTTTTTTTTCTTTAATAAATAAAAAATTGTCAAAACTTTAAGGACTAAATATCAGTATATGTCAATTAAACTGACAATCCAAGGTCATTTGTTTTTGTTTTTGTTTCTTTTTCATTAAAGCGCAGATTATGTTCTTGCCTTAAGAAGGCATGGGGTTTATTAGCCCTATTCATGTTAATTTTCGCTCGTTTTGAGTCTGACCCGGCTATTTATTGTAATTTCTTTTTGTTTTGAGATTGATTTATTTATTGATAGTGATTTTTGATAGTTTTGCGCTTGAATTATTATTTGACTTTGTTTATGCTCATTAATGGCTTAATGGCGCTCTTTACTTTTCTTTGAAAAACTTATTTTGTGGAAAAAGTTTTTACAATTAATTTTTATCTATTATAGAGTGGTGCTTCCTATGATATTGCTTATATTCCCTTTTGAAAACCGGCAGGCATACAGTTTTTTCGTCTAATTGAATCTCCTTTTAAACCTACCCTAAAAGTTTCACTTTAATACCCTTAACGTCATTTGTTACAGTAACTGTAATGGTAGCATTAAAAGTAAACACATAACCTAGCGCCTTCTGGCTAGCTCAAAATCCCCCAGAACTTACCCTTAAAGGTGGTAGCTTAATAATATAACTTGTTTTCAGATTTTTGAAATCTGACCCTTTTGTCACCTTTTTGAAAGTCCACATGCTCATAGTTCGTTTTGATTTAGTTCAGAATCGGCCTAACTGTTCCTTAAAAGCATTATCTTAATACCTTTAACACGTGTAGTAGCAATAGTTCTAGCAGCATTAGTAGCAGTATACACATACCACCTTTGGTTTCTTAACATCTCCTTTAACAGACGCTGAAAATTTCAGCTTAATACCCATCAACCGTTCCTAAAGTATTTATAATGCTTCCGCTTGACAATATGGGCATAATGTGGGCACAGTGTTTTTCCAATTAGTTTCATAAAATTTACATATATCCCGAATATTTCACCTTAATACCCCTAGTCTTAATAACAGTAATATCAGTAGTAGCGGTAGAATTAATAGTAGTAGCCTAAGATTTAGTGGCAGTAGTAGCAATAGAAGTAGTAATAATAGTGGCAGTAGAAGTAGTATGAGTAAAAGCAGTAGCATTAGGATTTACATATTATCTTTTGGTTAAGTGTACATCCCCCACAACAAGCCCTGTTAGTTTCTACCTCACACACGAAACTTTTCCTAAGATATTGCTCTTATAACTTCTGGCAACCTGCATACAGATGGAGTGTTGTGATTCAGTACACCTTCCCCCCTCAAAATTCCTTGAAAATTTTACCTTCATACCCTTATTAATAGTTCTAATGGTAGTCACAGAAGTAGCATTGATATTACTGGTAAAAGTACTAAATAGCGGTAGTACTTCTAGCATAATTAGTATTAAAATATTAGTAGAGGTGACCCTAAAGCCCCCATTGCTCACCCCTGCTGCCACCTACAACTTTTTTTAACACCATATATTGGCACGAGAACCACGTGGTTTATGGTTTTCTCAGTGAGAATGAAAAAACAGGAATTTTATCACTTTGAAAAACATTAATTTTGTCACATTTATGGTTGTTTTCATGGATGGTTATGGATGATTTATGGTTTTTGTCAGTGAGAATTTGAAAAAACAGGAATTTTGTCACATTTATGTCTGTTTTTATGTTTTTTTTAAGTTAGAATTTGAAAAACAGTAACTTTCTCACATTTTTGTATGTTTTTATTGTTTTTGTCAGTGAGAATTTGAAAAAACAGGAACTTTCTCACTGAGAAAACCATAAACCACGTGGTGTAGTCACGAGTCAGAACACCTGTGCTGTCGACCTCAATTCACCTATCGTGAATCAATAATTCCCCTTAGAGACAACAAATTAATTTCCCCTTTCTTGACAGATCAATCAATCAATGACATCATCTGTCAGACTTTAAAAATTTTCGCCTAGAAACATTTCTCCAGGAATAGATCCAAATCATTAATGTCTTTGCCTCGGGAACAGTTCTACTGGTCGAACTCCAAAGGATATTAATAACCAAAGGCCATGGAAACAATTAGGCAAGAAACATCTTAGCGATGAATGTTGTTGTTGTTGTTTGGGGTTTGACGCGTTCGACCAATCGGTCATCTGCGTTTGTATCACTCGATTATTCTGTGCCTTCTGTAATCACTAGCTTGCTTGGGTGTCACTTTAGTCAATATTCATTGAGCCATGTCAGGTATCACTTATTGTGCTATTGGTAGGGGGTCATTCACATGTAGCAAATGCCTGCGTCGAAAAACAAGAATCAGAGTAATTCGGCACTGCGTCATAAAACAATTAAAATACAATTGCAACACAATTAAATAAATAATGCCAATATACAACATTCCTGTCACATGCATCAACTAAAAAAAAAAAAAAAAAAAAAAAAAAAAAAAAAAAAAAAAAAAAAAAAAAAAACTGATAGAACATAGATAAAAAGAAAAAATATACAAATTGTGATGACTCTAAAATGAGCTAATATAAGGGTGTAAAAAAAAAAAGAAAAAAAAAAGAAAAAAAAAACTGATAGAACATAGATAAAAAAAACAACTTAAAGGGAATGAACCAAACCAGTAGTCTTAACAAATCTACCTAAAAGGTTTGTGCTTAGTTGTCTAGCCCAAGGAGGAGACGTGTAATGTCCCAGAACAGAGCACATTGTGAATGCCTTAAATGCCCTCTCACAGCAATTCGTTAGTATTTCCCTCTCCTTTTCATATTTTCTACAGTTGAAGATGATGTGACGTATGTCTTCGTACACTCCACATGTGTCGCAGTTGGGGGAAGGGGTAATTTTCCAATGGAATAGTGTTGATTTAGTCCTTGCATGGCCACATCTAAGACGAAAGAGACAAGTTGAAAGGATGCGAGATGAGAGGTACATTTCTTTTGATGGCTGCTTGTAATTATACAGATCCAGGAGCTGGGTATGGAAAGAACGGAGCCAAGCCTCTTCTTCCTCCAAAATTTTTGAACTGATTGAAGACAGGAATTCAGGTCCAGTAATAGGGGTTTGAGTGATCAGACCCAGATGGGAGGCTTGTTTTGCAGCCTGGTCTGCTAATTCATTTCCCTTTATACCACAGTGTGCTGGGACCCATATAAATAGGACTGATATACCCCTTCTTGCAAGTTGTGTAGTCAGATTTTCAATCTCCATGGCAACATTTCTTGCTTGGTGTTGCTGGTATGAAAGGTAGTCCAGAGCTGACAGTGAATCTGTGCAGACAATATACTTCCGATTTTTGGTCTCTGTTTGGCTTGCTATGGCTTGAAGAGAAAACTTAAGTGCCATAAGTTCTGCAGAGAAAATTGTCAGGTAGGGGGGTAAACGGTAGGAAAGAGACAGGCCCTGGGAGGGTATAACTACTGCACAGCTGCATTTCGTTTCTGTCTAAGAGCCATCTGTGTAAACTTGGATGTAGTCCTGGTATTCTGCCAACTTTCCCAGGAATATGATTTTCATCACAGCTTGGGGGAGGTCCTCCTTTTTTTCAATGCTGATCTTAGGAATAATCAATTCCCCAATTCCTTTGGAGGCACTGGGAGAATCATCATCCAAATTAACAGTCAGCCTACCATTCTCTATGAACTCTTCCATGCCAGGAAGGCAAAGGAATCTCTGAAAAGAGGGCATCTCTGTTGGTTTGTAGCGGACATCAGGGTTGTGGTGGCTAGCGATTCCTTTGTAGATAATGTGGTTCTTGAGTCTTATCTTCTTTGCAAAATATCTTGCAAGGAGATATTTTCTTCTGGAGTGAAGGGACTAGATCCCCACTTCACAGTACATAGCTGCAATAGGAGTTGATTTTAGGCAGCCAAGGGCTCTTTGTAAGATTTCATGGAGGGTAGTGTCAAGTTTCGTGAGGAGACATTTCTTGGCAGATCCATATATAAATGATCCATAGTTTATCTTGGATATCACCACTGACTTGACAATAGTTGAAGCAAAGACTGTGGGGGCTCCTCTTCTTCCAAGACAGAGAGCATTAATGAAGTTTTGTCTTTGTTTGAGACTGCCAATCAGCTCATCCAGATGGGGTTTCCATGTCAGTTTTTGGTCAAATACAAATCCCAGAAAGCGTGCATGTTCTGCAACCACAATCCCATGTCCATTCAGTTTCACCAGTGGTTTGAAAGCATCCAGGTTATGCAAATTGTGGAAAAACACACTAACTGACTTATGGCTTGAGAAGACCATATTATTACTTTTTGCCCAAGTTGATAGCATATCTAAAGCTTTTTGAGAGGCTGACTGTAAGCATGCAGGGTCTCTCCCCACAACTGCAACAGCAATATCATCAGCATACAGAAAGAGCTCTGCTCCAAGAACATTTTCCAGGCTTATATCATGACAATAAACTGAGAAGAGAAGTGGACTTAGAACAGCCCCTTGAGGGAGTCCAATGTCAAAGGCTTTCCTCTTAAACTCTGAGAAGGAGCCCCCAGGGAGGTCTGGACCTCCCTACCCATCAAAAATTGGTGGATCCAATTTACCAGTGGGTCTGGTAAGCCCATTACAGATAGCTTTCTGACTAGTTGTCTCACATCTACTCTATCAAATGCTGATTCCATGTATAAAATTATCACATGTGCCGCTTTTCCATTTTTGAAGCTTTGTTTGATTAGATGCTCTAGTCTAACTAAGGCATCTGTGATGCACCTTCCTGGGAGACATCCGAGCTGTTCAATTTGAATGTGATCTGATAATGGGGTTAAAATTCTTTGTTTTATTACCCTCTCAATTAGTTTTGCAACACAAGAGGTGAGTGATATAGGGCGGTATGAATCAACCAGCCTAGGGTCTTTTCCTGCCTTGAGCAGTGGGATCACTGTTGCCTTATTCCATTCTGATAGTATTGATTACTCTATGACAGATCTATTGAATAACTCTTTCAGTAGCTCAACAAATGTATCTGGCAAATTTTTCAACATCAAATTAGGAATTCCATCAGGGCCAGTTGCACCTGGCTGGAGCTTTGAAATGGTGTCTTAAACTTCCTGAAAGCTGAAATGAGAAAATGGAACAGTACCGTTTTTGAGACTGAGTTGATGGTGTGTGAACTGTAATGGTGTATCTACTTTCAGACATTTTTTTAAGAAGAGATTAAGTTTCCCATTGGTTGAAAATTCTGTAGTCTTTCCCATCTTTATCTCTGCAGGGATGGGTGTTCTTCTGTTTTTACCTGAAAAAACCTGAAAATTTCTCCATAGCACTGAAACGGGCGTGTTGTGGCCAAATTTCTCTTCAATGAGCCTTCTCCATCCCTCCTGTGTCTAGTCTATAGTGTCTCTTTGAATTCTGCTGTCTTTTGCTTGAAAGCTATTTTATTCTCAATTGAGAGGTATCTAGAGAAGTTATTTTTTGCTTTTTTATTCTCTAGGTAGGCTTTATGGCATTTATTGTTCCATACAGGAGTGGAATTTTTTATCTTGGGGTGAGGTTGTTTGTAACCAAATATTCTTTCTGAAGAAGCTATTATAGCTGAAGTAATCTTATTAGATAATGATTCCACTGACTGGTCACTCGTCTTAATTTCTGAAGCCTTTTGGTTTAAGTTGTGTTTCCAGGAGTTCCAGAGTTTGTCTTGGAATTTCCAGAATTTCACTGGTTGGAATCTTGACCTTACTGGGCTGATCTCTAGTGTTAATGATAGAACCTCGTGGTCAGAATCAAAGTCACAGGGTTTCTGAATTTCTACACTATTTACAATATCTGATGATGTGAAAGTGAGGTCAATGGTTGAGTATTTGCCTGTCTGAGGGTTCAGCCGTGTATTTAGGTCCTTGGGGGTGACAAGGGACAACTTATTTATGGGTTCCAGGATGTAATCAGTTAAAGGGGTTGCAATTGGATCTTCTGGTGATACAGTATCCCACATTTTGTGGTGCAGGTTAAAGTCACCACTAATTATTTTCACTGGGCCACATGCATTCACAATCAGTTTGAATTGATACAAGGAGAATTTATTTGTCTTTGGGGCATAACAGTTAGCAATACTAATCCACTTGTTACTTCCCAGTAGCTTTATGTCAATTATGCCTACCTCCATTTCCCCTTGTGGACTGGGGTCATGTGTTCTAAAAGCTAGGGAATTTTTTACCAGTGACAGTAGGCCACCACCTGTTTTGTGGACTCTGTTCCAACGGGCAATATTGTACCCTTTGAAATCATGGAGAATATTCTCCTGTTCTAAAAAAGTTCCTTAAAGTTGGAAAATATCAGGAGCATGCCTGACTAAAGTATTTTGGAGTTCTTTTCTTTTGGCTTGGTTGAATCCCCGGATAATTAGTTGGAACACTGAAAGGGAGCTATTCATTTGTGTGTGAGGGAGCTAACCTGGGTCTTTGTAGCTTATTACTACTACCTTCTGGGCTAGGTGTAGCCTCTTTTCCTTTACGTTTTCTTTCAGGGGCCCTTGGGCTGCTGGTTTGGGGAGGGTTGTTACTGGTTGTAGGGCTTGATTCAACTCTGTTTAGGTTTTCAGCAATGTTGGACAGGCTAAGGACTGCATTTTGAAGATTAGCTGGCATCATCTGAGATACTAGTTTGCAAAGTGATGTTATTGTCTCAGCGAGATAAGAGATCTGCTTTGTAACACCTTCAAACATGGTCATATATTTCTTGTTCAGGTCCTCAACAGGATGGTGGTTAGGTGTCAAAGGAGGGAAGGAGTCTTTATGGGCCATAGGGACATGTTTGGTTTGTGTTGGAAGTCCCTTCTTCAGGACCTCTGCAGCAGTCCTCATGGGGACATTATTAGTGAAGGAATAGGTAACAATTGCTTTCTTCTCCATGAATATTGGGCATTCCCTAGCATTAGTAGCATGGTTACCACTTCAGTTAGGGCACTTGAGTACCCGATCTTGTTTATTTTTTTTTAATTTGAGACATTCATTATGAGTGTGTTGTCTACTACACAGTAGGCATCCTCTTCCTCTGCGGCAATTTGAAACCATGTGGCGAAAATTTTGGCAATTGCAGCACTATATTGACCGAGGGATAAACTGCTTAACTGTATACCTTGCGTCCCAAACAGAGACTTTCAGAGGGAACTGAACATCCTGATTGAAGGTGCAAACCAGGGGGATAACTGAAGGGCTTGGGTTTTTAAAGGCCAATGTCACATGTTCTATTCTATTATCAACTTGGACCTCCTTGACAAAGTCATCCAGATGAGTGACCTCTTCAGATGGGATATATACAATTCCTTTTCTATTTCTTATCAAAGCAGGGTTGGAACTAGGACCCAGCACAAACTTTACTTTACAACCATTTACTGCTATATCTGAAATTGAAAGTATAGCTGTAGCTACTGATTGGTTTGCAGCTATTATTATAATGGAGCCATCTGGTCCAAGTCTTTCTAACATTGAACCATAATGGCCCCTGCCCTCATGATTATGGAGGTGTTCAAAAAGTTTTTTGGCAATGACTGTTCTACTACCCAATGTCAACAACCTAGTGGTTTCATTTGGACCTTCAACACCTAAAGCCAAAATCCTAACACAAGAATTAATTGGGTCAGGGGTGTCAGGACTAGGCCTACTCCTAATTGTCCTGTCAGTCATCCCCCCCAAAAAAAACCCAATGGGTTAAAAATAATCAGGTAAAACAACAATATAAAATCACAAAAGAAGTAAAATGTCAAATAAATAAAACGAAAATGCTACAAGCAGAGGGGGGAGCCCTCAGTCAAAAATAAAATAAGCAAGCAATATAATTCAAAAGCAGGCACAGCACTAATTTTAAAAGCAGGGTAAAAATGGGTTGCTAAGCACTCTCAGCACTTTGATAGTTGCAGTATGCAGGAATCTGGGAAAATTTGCACAAAGCACAATAACAGTCAAAGCAAGCCAAAGGCCAAAATGCACAACGAAACGAGTATACAGGCGTCAGGGACCCCAAGGGCAGATTCCCTTGTGATTTAAACAACAAACCGTGGCACAGAGCTATCCCTACTTGGGAAATAGCAATTTTGAATATTTTTGGTTTATTTCAATTTTAAATCGTCTTTTCTCGCAAAATGTTTTTTCAGCGATGAATTGTTTTAGCGCGCGAAAAGGTTTCATATTAATTTGAAATGCGTTAGCGCAGAGATGCCAATAACAAAGGAACACGCTGAATTTACGTTTAGGGATTATTTGGGCGAAACCGTTTTAGACAGGTTATGGAACTTTTTCGGCAAAACAGATAGAGACATTTTAAAAGAAGATTTTTGAAGGGATTTTAGAAAAGAATTTGAGTGTGGTCGTTATAATACACAAGTTTCATTTGAACAGTGTTGTGAGGTCCTCTAACCCAACCCCAAAGGGTTCCAATCCTCCTACCCCAACCCCGAAGGAAGCCCCCGGTCCTCAAAGCCCCCCAAACTCCCAAAGGCCCTCCACCGGTCCCCCAAAGGCCCACCCAGACCCCCAAAGGCCATCCCCAGGCCCCAAATGTCCCCCAGGCTTCCAACTGTCCCCCCGGACACTCAAAGGCCCCCCAAGCTCCCAAAGGGCCACCGGCGCCCCAAAGGCCCCCCCCGGCCCCCAAATGCCCTCCCCGGGCCCCCCAAAGGCACATCGAGCTCCCAAAGAACCAACGGGGTCCCAAAGGCCCTCCACCGGTCCCCAAATGTCCCCCAGGCACCCAACGACCCTCCCGGAACCCCAAAGACCCACCCAGACCCCCAAAAGCCATACCCCGACCCCCAAAGCCCCAACCCCGGTACCCCAAGGGACCCCCGCCCTACCCAAGGAACCCCGACCCAACAGGGGCCCCCCCAACCACCAAGGCTCACCCCCAGCCCCCCTCGTTAGGTGATGTGTGTTGTCTGAAACCTATGATTTGGGATGTGTAGTTTGCTACTTCAGGCTTTTCTGAGCTAAGGTTTCCTAGTATTTCCTAGGTGAATGTTGTCTGAAACCAATAGTTTGGGATGAGTAGTTTGCTATTTCAGGCTTTTATGAGCTAGGTT